>NC_140167.1:96207281-96209781 GCF_963971535.1 Notolepis coatsorum | reverse complement strand
CTATAACCTTCAAATTACCACAGACTGACTGCACACTGATCTCATGGGTTTAGTTTCAAGAGGGGTCATTCTGACCTGTGTGCACCTGCCTGGCCAGATAGGTAACATGGTCTAAAGCTCAGATGCTAATGCTAATCCTTTGAGCCTAAGGTATTATCTACTCTTAACCACTACAGGAAACATGGCTGTGAGCACACAGAAGAGATTAATGTAGAATTACAGCCAGAAATAGCCAAGTCAATTGTACTGTATTGTGACATCAAATTATATTGGTTGCCACTAACAATTAATCAAATTAACATTTCAATTTCCTGTTCCATTAATTAAAACCCTTCCATCATTTTAATTGCTGCCTTGGTGCCGTGGGCTCATTAAGGTCGACGGCCAGAGAGGCAACTGGGGTTCCGTTTAAAAACACGCCTGTTAATGAAGTGGAGGCCTGGCGGTCAGGAATATTAATTGAACGTGGGCCGAGACAGGTGACCCATCTACCTTTACTGAGCGGATTGATTTGTCTGATGCACAGTTGAGTTCATCGAATTAGATATCTCCATTAACTCGAGTGCACGGGAGGCAGAGTTCTCATGCACTTGTTAAACACGTTATGAACATCTTTAATGTATGAATGGCATAACTAAATATGACATTTAGTTGAAGTCTATGACCACGTATTTTACATTTAGAACAAAACTGCTCAGAAGGATTTTGTATTGGGACACTTTTATGCATTTTGACTCTAATAACAACAGGTTTATCTCCATTAGTAGATATGGAGAGGTAGCAAATGACTAAAGCGTGGATTTCTTCGCACACAAAGTTAACTATTCATTATGTTCACACAGTCTTACAGCAAGATTAACTTCCTCGTAATTGCACAGCAATATTCAAACAAATCACTGATCCCAGTGCAGATCCTGGTCAGTAGCATGTAAAACACACACACACACACACACACACACACACACACACACACTGTGTATATATATGTATTGAGCTCAGAATGCAATAATCATTCCATTTCATTAATCAAGCCGATTCAGAGAAGCCCCTTACCTTTTATCTGAGTGCCTTTACTGTGTCTATAAGGATGTCGCACTGATTGAATGCCTGATGAATCTTTGCCCAGCAGGGTTTGTATTGGACTGTGTGTCTGATAGTGCAGAACGTGTGTCACACTGATTCACCGTGACAGCTCACTGCCAGTCTGAATTAACACTGCCTCCCTTCAGCCCGTTGACCAATCACGTGTGTGTGTGTGTGTGTGTGTGTGTGTGTGTGTGTGTGTGTGTGTGTGTGTGTGTGTGTGTGTGTATGCTGTTGTTTTTTTTTTTCTTGTCGTACATCATGCATTGAGCAGGTCGCTAGATATCACATGTCTGGCCTGACTTTTAAACAATCAAATGTTGGCATCATTATCACATATACGCCACACAGCAGTAGCTTTATGTAATAGGTTTCTCTCTACACTGTAAAAACTGAGCATCATCTGGTCACTTTTAAACTATCAGCCCATTTTATTCAACCAAAACGGTGTCAAATGCAATTCATAAATGGTTCAAATTCATTGAATTCAGCTCAATTCGATTTCAAACTTTCAAAAATTTCAAAATGTTAGTATTTTTTATTATGTATAGGTTACTAATAATTATTTAATAAATATTAATTAACCCCAATCCCAGTTTTTACAGTGTGTATATATATATATATTATATATATATACAGACAGACAGAGGCCCTTTGAAACCTCGTAATGAGAGCGATTCAAGCATCATACTACAGGGCCACTTTAGTGAGATAAACCTGAGACACGTAATGAAAAAACATGGCCACACATCATGCGAACACCCTGTACACTTGCTATACCGAGGACGAACTACACTCAGATTGCATTCTTTCTCCCGTTCTGACAGGTGAGATTCTCTCGGCCCATTTAGCAAGACTTGGCAAAGCCAGTGGTCTGCTGCGCAGTGAGGCTGTCAAAAGCTCAGAATAGCAGGGTTTAGTGTCTCCAGAAGACTCCATCTGACTTGAGAGATGGGTTGGGCACGGCTAATCCCGCTCTGACCCACTTCTTATCGGACTCACACATCACACATATAGCACTTTATACACACACACACACACACACACACACACACACACACACACACACACACACACACACACACACACACACACACACACACACACACACACACACACACACACACACACACACACACACACACACACACACACACACACACACACACACACACACACACACACACACACACACACACACACACACACACACACACACACACACACACACACACAACGTGAACCTGCCTAATCAACAGCTCACCCTGGAACCATCGTGTCACCGTCGTCATACTGGGGATGAAAAAACCACTACATCCACCCAGGGAGAGGGGACTGCTCTTTTTTTTCTCTCTTTTTTTTGTAACTACAAATGAAAACCAATCAACGTAATATGAGGCTTTACATTCTCCAGTTT
>NC_140167.1:96199781-96202281 GCF_963971535.1 Notolepis coatsorum | reverse complement strand
TCACTACCACACTACAGACAGTTAACCCTTTCACTACCACACTACAGACAGTTAACCCTTTCACTACCACACTACAGACTGTTAACCCTTTCACTACCACACTACAGAAGGTTAACCCTTTCACTACCACACTACAGACAGTTAACCCTTTCACTACCACACTACAGAAGGTTAACCTGTCACTACCACACTACAGAATGTTAACCTTTCACTACCACACTACAGAAGGTTAACCTTTCACTACCACACTACAGAAGGTTAACCTTTCACTACCACACTACAAAGGGTTAATCCTTTCACTACCACACTACAGAAGGTTAACCCTTTCACTACCACACTACAGAAGGTTAACCCTTTCACTACCACACTACAGACAGTTAACCCTTTCACTACCACACTACAGAAGGTTAACCTTTCACTACCACACTACAGAATGTTAACCTTTCACTACCACACTACAGAAGGTTAACCTTTCACTACCACACTACAGAAGGTTAACCTTTCACTACCACACTACAGAAGGTTAACCTTTCACTACCACACTACAAAGGGTTAATCCTTTCACTACCACACTACAGAAGGTTAACCCTTTCACTACCACACTACAGAAGGTTAACCTTTCACTACCACACTACAGAAGGTTAACCCTTTCACTACCACAATACAAAGGGTTAACCCTTTCACTACCACACTACAGAAGGTTAACCTTTCACTACCACACTACAAAGGGTTAACCCTTTCACTACCACAATACAAAGGGTTAACCCTTTCACTACCACACTACATATGGTTAACCCTTTCACTACCACAATACAAAGGGTTAACCCTTTCACTACCACACTACAGAAGGTTAACCATTTCACTACCACACTACATAAGGTTAACCCTTTCACTACCACACTACAGACGGCCTTTCACTACACACTACAGACGGTTAACCTTCTGTAGTGTGGTAGTGAAAGGGTTAACCTTCTGTAGTGAAAGGTTAACCTTCTGTAGTGGTAGTGAAAGGGTTACGAAATTGAGATTCCCTTCAGCCCATCCAAAAAGCATTTAGCAGTATTTTGTTATTTTGAGGGAAGGAGACACCAGCATCATGCTGAGTGCGTTAGTGTGAGTTAGTCTGGATCCAGACCCTGAATCACACGCGTGCCCTTTAACAAATTCCATAATTCTATCATTCAATTCAAGTGATTCAGATCTAAACTGAATCATAGGATTATTATAGGAATTTAGGGAAAAGGGCATATTTGGGTTTTTCAGGGGCCAGGATCCAGTGTGAGTCAATGGATCCAAAGTGTCAATGGGTCAATGGGGGGCAGGCAGCCTGGAGAGAACAACATGAACAATTCATTCATTCATATTTAGACCCTCTGGGATTTTTTTTTTTTTGAGGTTAGTTTTTTGACATTTTACTGCTTTATTTCAGACAGAGAGGAAGGTTGGGAGAAGACATGGGGGGGAGACATGCGGCACGGGTCTCCGGGTCCGGGAGTCGAACCCGGGACGTCCGCGTTGCACTGCAGCGCAGCTACATGGTGCGCCACCCTGGGGCCCCTCCCTCTGAGATTATTGAGGGTGGAGCCTCATTTTCAATAATGCCGAGTTTACAATAGATTACAATAGATTACAATAGATTACAATAGGCAGAAAGCCATAAAAAGAAGATAAATCAGACAGTAAAACACAAATATTAGCATTGATTAAAACCAATTATATTCAAAATCATGCCAAAGTGAATTTTCTTTATGTCCCAGTGTCGCCAGAGAGTCAATATTTAAAGTGTTTTGTAGTTTATTCCATGAGTCTGGAATTTCCGAGTTCGGAATTGACCCAAGGAATATGTGGTGTAATCCAGTCCTGAGAGCGGGTTTGACGAGCTCCTACATTGAGATCTAGCAGTGAGGTCGTGTAAATTGGTAATTTGTATAGGAACACTTTGTAAATAAACATTTACAAATAATTTAGGGCCAGCAAACTTTTCCATACAGAGTACAATGATGAGTACTGTAGATATAACCAGTAATACATCTAAGAGCAGAGTGATATATATATATACTGTAGATATAACCAGTAATACATCTAAGAGCAGAGTGATATATATATATATATACTGTAGATATCACCAGTAATACATCTAAGAGCAGAGTGATATATATATATATATATATATATATATATATATATATATATATATATATATATATATATATATATATATATATATATATATATATATATATATATATATGTGTACTGTAGATATAACCAGTAATACATCTAAGAGCAGAGTGATATATATATATATATATATATATATATATATATATATATATATATATATATATATATATATATATATATATATATATATATATATATATATATATATATATATATATATATATATATATATATATATATATATATATATATATATGTGTACTGTAGATATAACCAGTAATACATCTAAGAGCAGAGTGATATATTATATATACTG
>NC_140167.1:96184781-96194781 GCF_963971535.1 Notolepis coatsorum | reverse complement strand
CACAGTGAGATGTAAGTAACCAGGGTAATCACATTGAGATGTAAGTAACCAGGGTAATCACAGTGAGATGTAAGTAACCAGGGTAATCACATTGAGATGTAAGTAACCAGGGTAATCACAGTGAGATGTAAGTAACCAGGGTAATCACAGTGAGATGTAAGTAACCAGGGTAATCACAGTGAGATGTAAGTAACCAGGGTAATCACAGTGAGATGTAAGTAACCAGGGTAATCACAGTGAGATGTAAGTAACCACCAGGGTAATCACAGTGAGATGTAAGTAACCAGGGTAATCACAGTGAGATGTAACCAGGATAAACACATCTATTTTTCAAGTAGACCCTGGCCAAGAAGGAAGCATAGGCCTACAGATAATCATCACATAGCATTTATCATTTTATAATCATTAAAAATAATAATAATAATAATTAGAAAAACAAGATAGTAAAAGCACACAAATACTAAAAAGTTGAGAAAATGTCACATTTCAATGAAAAAGACTACATTAAAGACATGAGCACTCCATGGCAAGAATGTGTCCATTCTTTCTGTAAAATTATCAATTCCAATGAGGAACTCTGGCTTAAAATCCCTTTGTGATACAGTATGTTCCAGGAGAACAAAGCAGCATAGCTGAACGATCGTTTCCCCAAATTCAGTTCCGACAGTGGCAACATGATATGAGATATCATTTTGTGATCTCAGATTGTAATGTCCACCTCTTGGATGAATGAGTAAAGTGTTTCTGTAAGTTGGTAACTGCCCCGCCGCCCGGGATGGCTTTGTGTACAAACAAATACCAAGGGATGTGTTCTTATGGCCAGGGATGACTGACCTGACAATTCATACAACACACAGAATGTATTGATGTGTGAGGGATGAGCTGTTACAAATCATGAAGCAGCATAATATTATTGTGTCTAAAACACAAATATGTGATTCTGGGGCATTCATACTGTATATAAAATATATGGTAAAATGGCTGCTTTTTTATACAGCGCTTTTAGCCAAATCGCTTTACAATTTTGTTCCTCACATTTTACCCGTTCACTCACACATTCACACACCGACGGCGGAGGCGACCATGCAAGGTGCCAACCTGCTCATCGGGAGCAATTAGGGGTTAAGTGTCTTGCTCAAGGACACATCGACACCATATATCACCATAATCCAATAAAGGTAAAAAAAAATAAAAAATATTATACATTTTTAAGGAAGGTAGCAGTTACAAGCCACTCTTTTGTTTGACAACTGAAACAGAAGATTTCACCCGACAGCAGCCGTAGGAGATCTGAATGTGGAGACGACCATGTGGTGACTAACCTGGCCCTCCCCAGGTCTCCTCCTCTTCAGCTTCCCAATCCTGACTGGAGGCAGACAGAACAAAGGCAGGGTGAGCAGTCAGGTAGAAGAGGGGGGGGGGGGGGGGGGTTATCGTCACGTCAATGTACACACACACAATACACGCTTACCTAGGATTTGACTCGATTCAACAACAACAAAGCAGTCGGGGCGATGGCAAGTCGAAAGCGGTCGCGAGTGTGGTTACACTTTACAAAGCTAGATGCAGACAACACTCGCTGCAATATTATATATATATATTTTTTTTATCCACTTTTTCTCCTCCTGTTTTTCTCTGATTTTCTCCCATCCGAATTTAGTCGTTATGCCAATTCCCCCCTCCCCTTCCTGGTCGTTGCTCGCATGTGCCCCCCACTGGTCGGTCTAGGGAGTCCTGAAGTCTATCAGATGCTTCCTCCGTCATATAGGTAGGAGACAGCCAGCAACCTCTTTTCACCTGCCAGCACGGACTCTCATTGGTGAAGTGTAACGCGTGGGAGGGTCACACTACCTTCACCATATCCCTTCTTTGCTGTGCAGGCGCCCTGACCGACCTGTAGGAGTCGCTGGTTACAACGTCCAGATTACAACCCATCGACTTCCCTCCCGCTGACTCTGCCAATCGAGCCAGTATGACGGCCGGCCCAAGCCGGAGGCAACGCTGACAGCCGGATTCGATACCGGTGTCTCTTGCGTTGGTGACGAGCGCTTAGACTGCTGCGCCACCCAGCTGCCCTACAATATTATATATTATATTCTAAATAAATAATAATGATAACGCAGGCGGTCGGGTGGCGTAGCGGAGATTGCGCTCGTCACCAATGCAAGAGGCTGCGGTCTCGACTCCCGGAGTCAGCATTTCCCTGCGGCTTGGGCCGGTCGTCATACTAACTCGTTTGGCTGAGTTAGGGGGAGGGAAGTCGTGGGTGGTAATCTGCCATTGTGGACAGCGACCCCTACAGGTCAGGTCTGGACGCCTGCTCAGCGAAAGGCAGGAAATGGTGAAGGCAGCGTGACCTCCCACGCGTTACACTTCACCAATGAGAGTCCTCGCTGCCAGGTGAGAAGAGAGCCACTGGCTGTCTCCACATGTGTCGGAGGAAGCATGTGGTGGACTTCAGGGTTCCCTTGTACCGACCAGTAGGAGGAACGAACATGCGCACAACAACCAGGTAGGGGAGGGGGGGGAATTGGCATAACGACTAAATTGGGATGGGGAGAAAAAATAGAAAATCAGGCGGAGAAAAAGAGGATTTAAAAAATAATAATAATAATAATAATGACAATAAATAATTTGAAGTTTGGACAATTTTTTTATAACTGAGGTAGGTAGATTACATTTTTAGAGACTAAAGTACCGAAAAAATATACCGGTATCGATTCACAGGTACCGGTATCGGTTCAAATGTGAACGGCACCCAACCCTACTCACCACCAGCCCTAGAGACGGGCAGGTTTAATGCCCAGAGGAGGACACACTTTGTTTGGCGTGTGAGCTGCTGTAGGCGAAATTCAGAGTGGGGTTCATTTTTTGTTTCACTGTCCTGTCTACGAAGACATAAGGGATGGCGTTCTTAGAAACATGTCCTTCATGTAGATTTCTTTGACTAGTAGTTTTGGTGTCTTATGAGGGTTTAGCACTTGACACAAAAATAAAAGAATCAATCAATCAATCAATCAATCAATCAATCAATCAATCAATCAACTAGTTCCTGTGATGACTTCAGACTCTTTCTTCTGACACTTGAAGCAACCCCCCCCCCCCATACACACACAACACACAACACACACACATACTAGGGCTGGGTGATTAATCGAGTTTCGATTTCAATTATGATTTTGGCTTCTCCCACGATTCCCATGTTGTCATTTCAGCCGGTGTTCAGAGGGAGAGGAGGGAGAGGAGCCAAGGCTCCAGTCATTTCTAGATGTCTTTGGTAACTCTATAGAAGACGACAGAAAAGGCAGCCTTTGCTCAAGAAGAAAGGTTTAAACCAATTCAGTCGTCGCCATGTGATGTTCTCAAATCAATGGGAATCGATCGTGATTTCAATATCAATCAAAATAATCGCGATTATGATTTTTGCCCTAATCGACCAGCCCACACACACACACACACACACACACACACACACACACACACACACACACACACACACACACACACACACACACACACACACACACACACACACACACACACACACACACACACACACACACACACACACACACACACACACACACACACACACACACACACACACACACACACACACACACACACACACACTATCTATTCACCGTCCCCACTCTCGATCGCCCCCACCCGCCATTTCCCTCCATAGACAGTAATATCAAAGGTAACCCAGCAGAACCCAGCAGAACACCAACTGCACCTCCTGTCCCACTGGGCCCTGACTGAGTACAGATTGCATGAGGGGGCATTAAGTTTTAGGGCCCTCAAATTCACGGGGGGGGGGGGGGGGACAGGGAGCTGGCTGGTGGCTGTGACCTGCACTCAGCCAGCCCAGTGCACTTAATGAGGGTTAAATACATGCCCATAGATGAGGAGGGGCTTATCAACTGGAGAGGGGAAGAGAGAACAGTAGATGATGGGGGGAGAGAGAGAGGGAGAGAGAGAGGGAGGTTGATTAACCAACAGAGAAGACCTCCCCTCCTCCTCCTCCTCCTCCTCCTCCTCCTCCTCCTCCTCCTCCTCCCCCTCCCTCTTCAGAAGCTCATTATACTGTCCTGATATAAGCCCCTAATAAAGGCTAACAGACCTCGACAGCCTTGGCAGTTTGAAGAGTCAAGTCAGACCCCCGGCACCTACATAGTCATTTGACCTGATCTCAAACCCACAGCCTATACTTTTCTTGATCCTCTAATCACAACAATTGCTTCCCTCGGAAAAAAAACAAAGTTGTGATTGAAGGATCAAGCAAAGAGGGCGGGTTTGAAATGTGTCAATAGTAAGCCATAGGGTCAGCCATAGCCAAGTGAATGACAACACGGGGTGAGGTACATGTACATTACAGTGACATGCTTGGTTCTGTATGAGCCCCTGAGAATGTGCTTCATACAGTAACAGAGTTAGGAAAAGAGGAATAACACTACAATATTGTATTGTATATTGTATATTGTATAGTGTTATTCCTCTTTTATTAACTTTTTTACTGTATGAAGCACATTCTCAGGGGGCTCATACAGAACCGAGCATTTCACTGTAATGTACATGTACCTTATACGTGACAAATAAAAACAAACTTGAAACTTGAGGTTATACATAATTACAGTGACAGTACAGTAATGTAACTGTGTTACATCAACACACCCTTCCTGGACTTAGTGGACTATATATGTGTATATATACTAAAAACTGTTCATACTTGCACAGCCCTACTACATTATTCTAGTCCACTGTACTTTTATAAAAAAGAAAATTGTGTATACTCTACTTACTGCAACCTCCACAATTGTAAAGCCCTGTCCTATATTATATTATATTGTACTTTTATTTTTTATTTAGTTTATATATTCCATTTGATTTTATTCTACCTTAATTGTCTGTGAATGTAGCACCAAACGGGGCAAAACTAATTCCTTCTATGTGCAAACTTACTTGGCAATAAAGACCTTTCTGATTATTTTCTTTCCGATCTCTGAACACAGCGCTCTCCTAATGGTCAGATGAACAGTTGCAATAAGTGCATTTTGCTCTGTGGCTGAATTCTACAGACAGCAGCTAAATGTAGTCAAACGGAGCTCCCGGGGGCCTGACGTGGAGGACCAAGGTCATGGGGTCATGGGGCCCGGGGCCAAGGACTACGACAGGACATCGATAATTCATAGATAGGAGAGGATGACTTAGGACGTCTTTGATTCTAAGTCAATGTCTTTGTCTCTTGTAATAATCAAGTTATTTAAAAAAAATAAAATAAAAATATATATATATAGCTAAATTGCATCAAGATATTATGAGATAGAATACTGGTATCCTATTTCTCTCTAGTAGCCTTCGGACGGGCCAAAAATTATATTGTGGATGGATGAATACGACCATATTATGGCCCTGTTTTAGTAGGCCCCTTAATGCAAACTTAATACCATTTAAACATGTGCTTAACTACCATAGCAGTTCAAACCCGGGACTTATGGCGTATGAACCCCCCTGTGGAGGCCGGGTGGGTGAGTGGTGTTGGGATGAGTAGTGCTACGACACGCGGAGGCTCTTACCAGCTTGGGTGCAGTCTAGGTGGGCTCCTGCGCTGTGGGGGCGTAATGGGGCGGGTTTGACGTAGCACCTGCACCAGCAGGGGGCATCGACTGTTAACATATCAAGAGGTCAAGGTTCAAAGGTTAATAGCTCCTCTGCTCGTGTGGGCGCTAGGTCAGGGGGGGGGGGGGAGGGTTTGGGGGGTGATGGTGTCTCTATGACTGGGGGGGGGGGGGGGGGGTTTGGACAGGTATTGTTGGTATGAACAGAGGAATGTCCCTATAAACCAGACACTCCCCTAAAAGTGTCATTGTTATTTGAAATGAAATGATGCACAGGGGCCTCTCCTGCTCTACGACAACCTGAGACGACAAGCGATACGACACACAGCAGCATTCAGTAGAGTTTGTGTGAAACGTACCGTTCAGTCTCGTATGTCTGTTGGCCCTCACACGGAGAAACGTCTGCAGGCGATAGGAAGGGATCAGTATGTTTACATTGATAGTAATACTGGAAATGATTCCAACCCTTCATCCTTTACACATGTTGTAAGCTGCCACTCAAATGAATAGGCCTACCCAAGATTTTTTTACCTACATTTACGTTTACATTTTAGTCATTTAGCTGAACGCTTTTATCTAAAAGCGATTTACTAGTTCTGTACAACAAGTCAGCAGGAAGGGTTGAACAGTGTAGAGTGCTACAGTCTTGAGTGCATATTAGCATAGTAGGTAATAATATAGGCAATGTAGATTCATTCGTAGCAGAGTGCATACTAGTAAAAGACAGTACAAAGGTTAGTATTTAATTGTACTTAATTTAATTTAATTTAATTGTATTACATTTTTTCATTTCAGATATTTACATTTACATTTAGTCATTTAGCTGACGCTTTTATCAAAAGCGACTTACACAAATTGCGTGCTGCAGTGTTGAGTGCATAGTAGTAGAGACATATTAGTATAGTAGGTAGTAATATAGACATGGAAGATTATTTAGTGGAAGAGTGCATGATAGTAAAAGACAGTGTGGTGGCTTGGTCTGTCCTAACTGTGGTGGTTTCAGCTGTCCTGACTGTGGTGGTTTGGTCTGTCCTAACTGTGGTGGTTTCAGCTGTCCTGACTGTGGTGGTTTCAGCTGTCCTGACTGTGGTGGTTTCAGCTGTCTGTCCTGACTGTGATGGTTTCAGCTGTCCTGACTGTGATGGTTTCAGCTGTCCTGAC
The DNA here is from genome assembly GCF_963971535.1 of Notolepis coatsorum. Taxonomy (NCBI): domain Eukaryota; kingdom Metazoa; phylum Chordata; class Actinopteri; order Aulopiformes; family Paralepididae; genus Notolepis; species Notolepis coatsorum. The sequence goes on along the minus strand of NC_140167.1, from coordinate 96,187,999 downwards.
TGTGGTGGTTTCAGCTGTCCTGACTGTGGTGGTTTCAGCTGTCCTGACTGTGGTGGTTTCAGCTGTCTGTCCTGACTGTGGTGGTTTCAGCTGTCTGTCCTGACTGTGGTGGTTTCATCTGTCATGGCTGTGGTGGTTTGGTCTGTCCTGACTGTGGTGGTTTCATCTGTCCTGACTGTGGTGGTTTGGTCTGTCCTAACTGTGGTGGTTTCAGCTGTCCTGACTGTGATGGTTTCAGCTGTCCTAACTGTGGTGGTTTCAGCTGTCCTGACTGTGATAGTTTCAGCTGTCTGTCCTAACTGTGGTGGTTTCAGCTGTTCTCACTGTGGTGGTTTCAGCTGTTCTCACTGTGGTGGTTTCAGCTGTTCTCACTGTGGTGGTTTCAGCTGTTCTCACTGTGGTGGTTTCAGATGTCTGTCCTGACTGTGGTGGTTTCAGCTGTCTGTCCTGACTGTGGTGGTTTCAGCTGTCTTTCCTGACTGTGGTGGTTTCAGCTGTCTGTCCTGACTGTGATGGTTTCAGCTGTCCTGACTGTGATGGTTTCAGCTGTCCTGACTGTGGTGGTTTCAGCTGTCCTGACTGTGGTGGTTTCAGCTGTCCTGACTGTGATGGTTTCAGCTGTCCTGACTGTGGTGGTTTCAGCTGTCCTGACTGTGATGGTTTCACCTGTCCTGACCGATGGTTTCAGCTGTCTGTCCTGACTGTGATGGTTTCAGCTGTCCTGACTGTGGTGGTTTCAGCTGTCCTGACTGTGGTGGTTTCAGCTGTCCTGACTGTGATGGTTTCAGCTGTCCTGACTGTGATGGTTTCAGCTGTCCTGACTGTGGTGGTTTCAGCTGTCCTGACTGTGGTGGTTTCAGCTGTCTGTCCTGACTGTGATGGTTTCAGCTGTCCTGACTGTGATGGTTTCAGCTGTCCTGACTGTGGTGGTTTCAGCTGTCCTGACTGTGGTGGTTTCAGCTGTCCTGACTGTGGTGGTTTCAGCTGTCTGTCCTGACTGTGGTGGTTTCATCTGTCATGGCTGTGGTGGTTTGGTCTGTCCTGACTGTGGTGGTTTCATCTGTCCTGACTGGTGGTTTGGTCTGTCCTAACTGTGGTGGTTTCAGCTGTCCTGACTGTGATGGTTTCAGCTGTCCTAACTGTGGTGGTTTCAGCTGTCCTGACTGTGATAGTTTCAGCTGTCTGTCCTAACTGTGGTGGTTTCAGCTGTTCTCACTGTGGTGGTTTCAGCTGTTCTCACTGTGGTGGTTTCAGCTGTTCTCACTGTGGTGGTTTCAGCTGTTCTCACTGTGGTGGTTTCAGCTGTCTGTCCTGACTGTGGTGGTTTCAGCTGTCTGTCCTGACTGTGGTGGTTTCAGCTGTCTTTCCTGACTGTGGTGGTTTCAGCTGTCTGTCCTGACTGTGATGGTTTCAGCTGTCCTGACTGTGATGGTTTCAGCTGTCCTGACTGTGGTGGTTTCAGCTGTCCTGACTGTGGTGGTTTCAGCTGTCCTGACTGTGATGGTTTCAGCTGTCCTGACTGTGGTGGTTTCAGCTGTCCTGACTGTGATGGTTTCACCTGTCCTGACCGATGGTTTCAGCTGTCTGTCCTGACTGTGATGGTTTCAGCTGTCCTGACTGTGGTGGTTTCAGCTGTCCTGACTGTGGTGGTTTCAGCTGTCCTGACTGTGATGGTTTCAGCTGTCCTGACTGTGATGGTTTCAGCTGTCCTGACTGTGATGGTTTCAGCTGTCCTGACTGTGATGGTTTCAGCTGTCTGTCCTGACTGTGATGGTTTCAGCTGTCCTGACTGTGATGGTTTGGGCTGTTCTGACTGATGGTTTGGGCTGTTCTGACTGATGGTTTGGGCTGTTCTGACTGATGGTTTGGGATGTTCTGACTGATGGTTTGGGCTGTTCTGACTGATGGTTTGGGCTGTTCTGACTGATGGTTTGGGCTGTTCTGACTGATGGTTTGGGCTGTTCTGACTGATGGTTTGGGCTGTTCTGACTGATGGTTTGGGCTGTTCTGACTGATGGTTTGGGCTGTTCTGACTGATGGTTTGGGCTGTTCTGACTGATGGTTTGGGCTGTTCTGACTGATGGTTTGGGCTGTTCTGACTGATGGTTTGGGCTGTTCTGACTGATGGTTTGGGCTGTTCTGACTGATGGTTTGGGCTGTTCTGACTGATGGTTTGGGCTGTTCTGACTGTGATGGGAAGTTGGTTCCACCATTGAGGAGTGAGGACAGAGAATTGCCTCCCAAAAATAAGTGAACAACAACACAGGAGATGGCAGCAGGATATTAACATGCTTTATTAACATGCTTTATTGATCTGTAGGTTGATCTCAGTTGAGATCTGATTCAACTAATCAATCTCGCTGACGCAACGTTGGAACTTAGTTGCAAATAGTAACAGACTTTTTTCAGACTTGGGACTTGTTTCCGATATTCATTTTGATGACAAAAAAAGAAAATATTCTGGTTTGTTTGTCTGTTTGTTTTTTCATCGGCAGATCGTATTGAATATCTACAGATCCTAGGACGTCCTTTCTTTGCCTGCCTCTCATTGGACTGATGCAAAGTGCCCACAGACCGGAACAATTTACAAGAAAGTCTAAAACTGGACAATTTCCTCTCTAAATCAGCTTTCAAGGATACTATCGTGGACATTTATACTGACACTTGCAACTGCTCCTAAACTAGCACCTGTATCTGCCTGCTGTGTCTGTTCTGTTTTGCTCTCTTTGTCTTAACATGTTTTAACTTTGTTGAATCTTGTTCCGTTTTAACTCTGTATTTGTTTTACCCCCTGGCCCCCTATCCCTCAACAGACTGTGCCTTTTGCCAGGTCGCCATAGTAAATAATAATTTGTTATTAATGATTTACCTGGTTAAATAAAAAGAATTGTAAAAATAATAGGAAGACATTTCTAACATTATGTTCCCATCACAGCAGAGTTCTAGGACAACAGTGAATGTTTTAAACCTTTCACTACCGCACTACCAAATGATTAACCCTTTCACTGCGACAATACAGAATGTTAACCCTTTCACTGCCACAAGACAAAGGGTTAACCCTTTCACTACCACACTACGGAAGGTTAACCCTTCTGTAGTGTGGTAGTGAAAGGGTTAAACCGGATACTCCTTGCAAGAGAAAAATGTACAAACACTGTTCCGTGCGCTCACCTGATATCTGTCAGAGTGGGCTTCATCAGTGGGGGGGCGGGGGGGGG
>NC_140167.1:95981750-96181750 GCF_963971535.1 Notolepis coatsorum | reverse complement strand
CCTACAGGTCGGTTGGGGGACGCCTGCACAGCAGAGACAGGAAATGGCGGGGGTAGTGTGAGCCTCCCACACGTTACACCTCGCCACTGAGAGTCCACGCTGGCAGGTGAAAAGATGTGACAGGCTGCCTCCTTGTGTACCGGAGGGGACACGTGATGCAAGGCTTCTATCCTCCCATGGATCATTGGCACAGAGGGTAATTGGGATGGAGAGAAAAATGGAAAAAGAGGAGAAAAAGTGGATCAAAAAAAGAAGGATAAACCTTTCACTGCCACACGACAAAGGGTTAACCCTTTCACTGCGACACTACAGAAGGATAACCCTTTCACTGCCACACGACAAACCGTCTGTAGTGTGGTAGTGAAAGGTTAACCGTCTGTAGTGTGGTAGTGAAAGGTTAACCTTCTGTAGTGTGGTAGTGAAAGGTTAACCGTCTGTAGTGTGGTAGTGAAAGGTTAACCGTCTGTAGTCTGGTAGTGAAAGGTTAACCTTCTGTAGTGTGGTAGTGAAAGGTTAACCGTCTGTAGTGTGGTAGTGAAAGGTTAACCGTCTGTAGTCTGGTAGTGAAAGGTTAACCTTCTGTAGTGTGGTAGTGAAAGGTTAACCTTCTGTAGTGTGGTAGTGAAAGGTTAACCTGCTGTAGTGTGGTAGTGAAAGGTTAACCGTCTGTAGTGTGGTAGTGAAAGGTTAACCGTCTGTAGTGTGGTAGTGAAATGGTTAACCTTCTGTAGTGTGGTAGTGAAAGGTTAACCGTCTGTAGTGTGGTAGTGAAATGGTTAACCTTCTGTAGTGTGGTAGTGAAATGGTTAACCTTCTGTAGTGTGGTAGTGAAAGGTTAACCTTCTGTAGTGTGGTAATGAAAGGTTAACCGTCTGTAGTGTGGTAGTGAAAGGTTAACCTTCTGTAGTGTGGTAGTGAAAGGTTAACCTTCTGTAGTGTGGTAGTGAACGGGTTAACCTTCTGTAGTGTGGTAGTGAAAGGTTAACCTTCTGTAGTGTGGTAGTGAAAGGTTAACCTTCTGTAGTGTGGTAGTGAAAGGTTAACCTTCTGTAGTGTGGTAGTGAAAGGGTTAACCTTCTGTAGTGTGGTAGTGAAAGGTTAACCTTCTGTAGTGTGGTAGTGAAAGGTTAACCTTCTGTAGTGTGGTAGTGAAAGGGTTAACCTTCTGTAGTGTGGTAGTGAAAGGTTAACCTTCTGTAGTGTGGTAGTGAAAGGGTTAACCTTCTGTAATGTGGTAGTGAAAGGTTAACCTTCTGTAGTGTGGTAGTGAAAGGTTAACCGTCTGTAGTGTGGTAGTGAAAGGTTAACCTGCTGTAGTGTGGTAGTGAAAGGTTAACCGTCTGTAGTGTGGTAGTGAAAGGTTAACCGTCTGTAGTGTGGTAGTGAAATGGTTAACCTTCTGTAGTGTGGTAGTGAAAGGTTAACCGTCTGTAGTGTGGTAGTGAAATGGTTAACCTTCTGTAGTGTGGTAGTGAAATGGTTAACCTTCTGTAGTGTGGTAGTGAAAGGTTAACCTTCTGTAGTGTGGTAATGAAAGGTTAACCGTCTGTAGTGTGGTAGTGAAAGGTTAACCTTCTGTAGTGTGGTAGTGAAAGGTTAACCTTCTGTAGTGTGGTAGTGAACGGGTTAACCTTCTGTAGTGTGGTAGTGAAAGGTTAACCTTCTGTAGTGTGGTAGTGAAAGGTTAACCTTCTGTAGTGTGGTAGTGAAAGGTTAACCTTCTGTAGTGTGGTAGTGAAAGGGTTAACCTTCTGTAGTGTGGTAGTGAAAGGTTAACCTTCTGTAGTGTGGTAGTGAACGGGTTAACCTTCTGTAGTGTGGTAGTGAAAGGTTAACCTTCTGTAGTGTAGTAGTGAATGTGTTAACCTTCTGTAGTGTGGCAGTGAAAGGTTAACCTTCTGTAGTGTGGCAGTGAAAGGTTAACCTTCTGTAGTGTGGTAGTGAAAGGTTAACCTTCTGTAGTGTGGTAGTGAAAGGTTAACCTTCTGTAGTGTGGCAGTGAAAGGTTAACCTTCTGTAGTGTGGTAGTGAAAGGTTAACCTTCTGTAGTGTGGTAGTGAAAGGTTAACCTTCTGTAGTGTGGTAGTGAACGGGTTAACCTTCTGTAGTGTGGTAGTGAAAGGTTAACCGTCTGTAGTGTGGTAGTGAAAGGTTAACCTTCTGTAGTGTGGTAGTGAAAGGTTAACCGTCTGTAGTGTGGTAGTGAAAGGGTTAACCTTCTGTAGTGTGGTAGTGAAAGGTTAACCGTCTGTAGTGTGGTAGTGAAAGGGTTAACCTTCTGTAGTGTGGTAGTGAAAGGTTAACCGTCTGTAGTGTGGTAGTGAAAGGGTTAACTGTCTGTAGTGTGGTAGTGAAAGGGTTAACCTTCTGTAGTGTGGTAGTGAAAGGGTTAACCTTCTGTAGTGTGGTAGTGAAATGTTAACCGTCTGTAGTGTGGTAGTGAAAGGGTTAACCTTCTGTAGTGTGGTAGTGAAAGGGTTAACCTTCTGTAGTGTGGTAGTGAAAGGGTTAACCTTCTGTAGTGTGGTAGTGAAAGGTTAACCTTCTGTAGTGTGGTAGTGAAAGGTTAACCTTCTGTAGTGTGGTAGTGAAAGGTTAACCTTCTGTAGTGTGGTAGTGAAAGGTTAACCGTCTGTAGTGTGGTAGTGAAAGGGTTAACCTTCTGTAGTGTGGTAGTGAAAGGTTAACCTTCTGTAGTGTGGTAGTGAAAGGTTAACCTTCTGTAGTGTGGTAGTGAAAGGTTAACCGTCTGTAGTGTGGTAGTGAAAGGTTAACCTTCTGTAGTGTGGTAGTGAAAGGTTAACCTTCTGTAGTGTGGTAGTGAAGGGGTTAACCGTCTGTAGTGTGGTAGTGAAAGGTTAACCTTCTGTAGTGTGGTAGTGAAAGGTTAACCTTCTGTAGTGTGGTAGTGAAAGGTTAACCTTCTGTAGTGTGGTAGTGAAAGGGTTAACCTTCTGTAGTGTGGTAGTGAAAGGTTAACCTTCTGTAGTGTGGTAGTGAAAGGTTAACCTTCTGTAGTGTGGTAGTGAAAGGTTAACCTTCTGTAGTGTGGTAGTGAAAGGTTAACCTTCTGTAGTGTGGTAGTGAAAGGTTAACCTTCTGTAGTGTGGTAGTGAAAGGTTAACCTTCTGTAGTGTGGTAGTGAAGGGGTTAACCTTCTGTAGTGTGGTAGTGAAAGGTTAACCTTCTGTAGTGTGGTAGTGAAAGGTTAACCTTCTGTAGTGTGGTAGTGAAAGGGTTAACCTTCTGTAGTGTGGTAGTGAAAGGTTAACCTTCTGTAGTGTGGTAGTGAAAGGTTAACCGTCTGTAGTGTGGTAGTGAAAGTGTTAACCTTCTGTAGTGTGGTAGTGAAAGGGTTAAGATCCGACTGGGAACCTGTACCAGAAGCATGATCCTGTACCATGTTCTGACCGTTTCAGTTTCATATTTTCATTTCCGTCGTCCGTTTACAAACCTTTGCATGTTTTATGGTAAAATATAACGTACAGTAGTTACAGCAGAAGAAACGGCTCACCTACCAACGGGGCATTTTATATATAATAAGCTATATAATAACACACTAAAGGCAAGGGGGAAACCAAAAAGCATAATATGTCCCCTTTAAATGTCGCCTTCCTGCCTCTCTCCCACGAAATAATCACTGATCTGACGTGATACGATAGGTGTAAAGCACTCGGTGCCGCCGCCGCGGAACGGAAGCATCGACAATCCAATCATTGTCAAATCAGCGATTACCCCGATGTCACATCTGCTATTACCTAGCTCCTTCACCATCCTTATGTCCTTCACTACACATCTCCCCTCTTAACTGCGTTTTCAATCACCACCCCCGGTGTCGCCTGCCAGCGCGGCTCAGCGAACCCCCTGCGACAGTGACGTATGTCCACAATTAGCCCTGGATACAGTTCAATTCTGATAAACAGCCCCGGTACCTCTTAGGCCATGATTAAGGCCCGCGGTCTGGGTCTTGAAAGAGAGATCCCATCTCCATGGCATCACAGCCCGGATTATAAGACACTCCTCCGTGGCGTTGTTCCGCCTCGTGCTTTTCACATCAGCGGCGCGGTCCGCCGTCGTACGCCGTGAGCTCGACGGAGGCGGCCGAGGGGTCTTTATCATCCACACGTGGCTGGCTGTGCATCCACCGCCCGTTTTCAATTCAGACCTCCGTTTATTATTAATAACCTCCACCTTCTTGAAGCCCGTCTTAGAGGATACCTGACATACAACTTATAGATACCTCGAGATAGGGCTGACGATATAGATAAGTACACACACACAGAGAGAGAGAGAGAGAGAGAGAGAGAGAGAGAGAGAGAGAGAGAGAGAGAGAAAAGCCCCCGTTTTGATAAATGGATGAGCAGTGATGAAAAGAAGAAGATATCACAGGAGCATGAAAGGGGAGAGAGAGAGAGAGGGGAAGAGAGCAGAGCATTAATCCAACACCAGCCTGGCAAAGAGGGAGCGAGAGAGAGAGGGGGAGAGAGGAGGAAGAACAAGAAAGATAGCCTCTCGCCTGTGTTCTGTCAAGGGAGAAATTACACATTTACGGAGGTTTTTTCAAGCCACGACGGGTTCCATAGATCAAACCACTGGATTTACGAGCCAATTTTCAACATGAAATATAGACACCGGGAATCCATTTTACCCATGTTTACCAGTCTTCTCTCACTCAATCAAACGGCTTCCAGTGTGGTTTACTCTGCTTAACCTGACCAGTGCCTATTAGAGCCTTACGGTGGTGGTGAAGCTGTATCCAAGGGCCTTGCAGTTATACTGCTGTGAGCAGTCATCACACAGCTAAGGACAATTCCACCAAAATGGACTTGATATTTTGCTAAAAAGTATGCTAAAAATAGGAAAATATATATATATATATAATTTTTTTAAGATGAGATTTTTGTGTTTTTTTTGTTCAGTTGATCTCAAGACCAAGAAAAGCCAGACTTTATATGCTAGACAAGTTTTCTCATACCTGCACTAAGCATCTAAAATGAACCGAAAATACAGTTCTGCTTTTTATAACTTGGAAAAGGTCTTCCATCACAGAATAATAACTATTGACCCAAGAATAATAATTGGGGCGTAAATCCCCTTTAATTGACTTATTGGGTCAAACGCAGAAGCCTTAAACCAGATATGAATCCAGGTCACATGGTTATTAAACCAGATATGAATCCAGGTCACATGGTTATTAAACCAGATATGAATCCAGGTCACATGGTTATTAAACCAGATATGAATCCAGGTCACATGGTTATTAAACCAGATATGAATCCAGGTCACATGGTTATTAAACCAGATATGAATCCAGGTCACATGGTTATTAAACCAGATATGAATCCAGGTCACATGGTTATTCTACACCATCCTGCATAAAACAACTCCCCTTTTCATCAGATCCAGTAAGTCATTTCTGATACAGAAATTCCAACATTAACAAAGTTGAATCTTGCAAACGTATCTTTTAACCTCTATTACGCTGCACAAAGGAAATCTATTTGTCTGGAACTGTTGTGAAATATATATACTACATGAACAGTACACATTTTCTACTGGGCAAGCCAAACCACTCCATGTGAAATTTGCATAGAAATGAATGCCTAAGTAGGCTAAATGGCATAATTGACATGCAATTAGAAATATTATGGAGAGAGAAAATATTAATGAAGTTTCTATGGCAGTGGTAACCTGAAAATTATCACTGCTTGATTATCATATTAATGAAGTCATTAGTTGACACTTTACGGAGATGACAGGTAAGGTAAGAATGTCACGATCCTACAATTTGCGCAGCAAATATTGATGCAACACTAATTGTTTCGGAGTTCAATCTAAATTGAGAGCAACAAGAGACCACTCAAATGCAAAAACGAGTCGCCGATAACACATAACTGTGCTCACATCTTGTCCTCTCAAACCGTGAAATAAGTGTTAGTGGCATCTCCATGGTTCTTGCAGACCTGGTTAGACTTATCTCCGGTCTTTCTGTGGGAGAATGATTCTGAAAGAAGGCGCTCGACTAGGCAAAGGTATAATCCAACGCACTGGTTGTCGGACGTCACATGGTTTCATCCCGACCGCCCCTGGAGACGTCCGTAGCCAAAACAATATCCAGGGTTCCCAAAGACGTTGCAAAATTTAATTCAAGTACTTTTCAAAGCACTATTTTTCATTTAAAAAAGGGAATCTAAAAGGATACAATTCACCTTTAAATAGTTTTTTTTATAGAAAAAAATATGTATGGCTTAAAACCAATTTCCGACAATTAGTTACACTTTAAATAAAAAATATTTTATTTCTTGACTCAGAAGAATTTGATCATGGATTAACAAAACTTTCAATGCGAATGGTTGATTTGAAATTCAAGGACTTTTTAAGCACCTTGTTATAAAATTTGCTGTTTTCAAGGAATTCCAGGCATTGACTTTTTTTTCATAGAAATTCAAGGACCTTGTGCGAACCGTGATTATAATTTTTTACAAACAGCAAACGGGTCTACAGAAAGCATGCAACGACACGGTTGTAAATAAAAAAAGAACAAAACAAAGGTTTATTGAATCTATGAGAAAAGCATCTTCAAGGTCGCTTGTGGACACATGGCAACAACACATCAGCCCCACCTGTCGTTAATAAATGGGTTACTCTCTGCCCATCAAGAGGGAGAGAGAGGCCACTAGTCTCCAACGAGACACATTCAACTGACACCATTATGGGACTGGCACTACTAACAGAAACACACTAAACACGTACGGCATGAGAACGCTACACGACACACACACACACACACACAAGAGACGGCTGAACGGAACGTAGCTCTGCAGATCAGGTCTTCCTCGCTCTCTCGCTCTCTCGCTCGCTCTCTCTCAGTCCTTTTCATTTCAATTACCCAGTCGCTCCCCTCTTCTTCCCCCATGGCCCGATTAGCTCGGCCTGGCAATTTACAGTTGATCTGGCCTCATCGGAGCCTGAGAGTGCTGCTGGCGGAGCGGAGGAGGGGACGACGAGGAGGAATGGAATGTCACTCAGTTGTTGCCGTGGTCACAATGGGGGGGGGGGGGGGGGGGGTTGAGGGGACAAGGGCGCCTGTGAGGGTGTGTGTGTTTTGTGATTCTGGAACTATGGGGACGGTATAGTCCAAGGTACTTGGGGCAGTGACAACAACACACCAGATGAGTACATGGTCTCCCCCCCCCCCACGTGACCCACGGTTAGTGACATCGTCCGAGCAGTGAACCAGACAGTCGCACTGGAAACCCTTCCTCCTCCTCCTCCTCCTCACGGCTTCTTCACTTTCTTCACAGACGAGGAGCTCGAGGCGGATTCTCTCCTTTTGCGCTGAAACGAGAGACAAAGGGATGATGTCATTGTCCCGTCGAGGTTGTCAAGTTGTTCTACGTTACTAAACATCCCAGGACGGTTTGGAACAGTAGTGTCCCTGGTCATACTTCCTCAAAGTGAATGATGTGTGACTATATATATATGCACTAGGGGTGGAATGGTTAGTAAAAAAAAAAAATTAAATTTAAAATCACAGTTCAGTTGGGTTCAGCAGGGAGAAAACATTCCATTTGCTAATTCAAATAGTATCTGGTATCTCAATGTCCATCATCAGTTAGGTCTATTTGTTCATTCTAGGTGTGTGTGTTTTTTTTTTTTTTAACTTTATTTTTTAGCGTTTATCGCTTTTCTGGTCAAGCATGACCGACAGTTGTAGGGTGAAACGGGAGAGAGATCAGGGGGAGACATTCGGCAAATGACGGCGAGTCCGGGAATCGAACTCGGAGTCAACCAGATCCGTGACGCAGCACGGAGTCCCGCGACGCAGCGCGGTAACATGGTGTGCTACTGGAGCACCCCTGGTGTGTGGTTTTTATAAGGAAGACGTCTGAAGAAGTTATTTTCAATCACTCTAGAGCAGGGATTCCCAAACTTTTTCAGCTCGAGACCCAAAGAGAAATTTGGTGTTTCCCCGGGACCCAAACTTACAAAAATACACCATGAATTGCCATAACATGGGCGGCTGGGTAGTGCAGGGTTAGAGTATTTTATTTATTTATTCTTTCATTTCAGATAATGATTGAAGAAGTGCGCCTTTATCATACACTAGGGCTGCAACTAATGACTATTTTGGTAGTCGACTAATCTGTCGATTATTTTTTCGATTGTTTTTTTTTTTTGCACTACCTATCTTTGTGAAAGTGGCTTCTCAGCTCTGGTCCAGCTGAAGACAGAGCAGAGGAACCGATTGGACATTGAGCATGACCTCAGAGTTGCTTTGAGACTCTTGTCAGGACCAAACAACATCCCCAGTTATCCCATTAGTTCCCCCAAACTTACTGTCGGTCTGTTATGTTAAACTAAGAAGTCTTCAGCTGGCTGGACCAGAGCTGAGAAGCCACTTTCACAAAGATAGGTAGTTAAAAAATAAATAAAAAATAAAAAAGTATAATATATATATATTTTTTTTTTAATGACTAATCGACGCAACAATTCCTCGTCGACGATTTTTTATAATCGACGTCGTCGATTATGTCGACTAATCGTTGCAGCCCTATCATACACTAAACTAAATCTATAACATGGCCAAACAGCAGATTTAAACAATGCTGGAGAATATTATGAGAATATTATTATTATATTATATTATGTACAATGGGGAAAATAAGTATTGAACACATCAACATTTTGTTCAGTAAATGTATTTCCAATGAGCGTATTCAAGCTAAATTTGCACCAGACGTTTGTATTAACTCAAGAAATCCAGATAAGAAATCTAAAGTTATGTGTAATAAAGTGGAATGAAACAGGAAAAAAGTATTGGACACACTAAGAAAAAGCAGTACACCACAGCAAGGAAAGGCAAGGAACTAGCTGAAAACCAAAACTAATTAGGAGGCAACTCTACCTCCTATCTGTGCTAATAATGTCAACTGGGTTAGAATATATTGATGGGCTATAAAAATGTTTTTTTTTGTTACCAAGGTGCCACACAAGAAACATCAAATGATGGGTAAAAGCAAAGAGCTCTCAAGACCTTCACAAACAGATTGTTGCAAATCATGAAAATAGAATTGGCTAGTGATGCACCGATGTGAAAAGTATCATGGTGTGGGGCTGCTTCTCCTCTCCTGGTACTGGCAGACTTCATATCATTGAAGGAACAATGAATGGAGCCATGTACAGAGAGATTCTTGAGATGAACCTGCTGCCATCCACCAGGATGCTGAGGATGACACGTGGGTGGACCTTCCACCAGGACAACAATCCAAAGCATACAGCAAAGGAAACTTGCAGTTGATTTCAGAGAAAGAAAATCAACTTGTTGGAATGGCCCAGTCAATCACCTGACTTAAACCCAATTGAACATTTGTGGAAGCATCTGAAGATCCAGATTCACAAGAGGCCCCTCCGCAATCTTCAAGATTTAAAGACAATCTGTGTAGAGGAATGGGCCAAAATCACACCTGAATACTGCGGGTGATTAGTTACATCATACAGAAAGCATCCTTGGAGCCGTCATTACAAACAAAGGCTTCTCCACTAAGTATTGAATTAATTTCAGTTAGTGTGTTCAATAATTTTTTCCTATGTCATTCCACTTTATTACACATAACTTTATTTATGTATGGACTTTAATGTTTAGATTGTTTGTCTGGATTCCATGAGTTAATACCAAAGTCTGGTGAACATTTCACTAAAAAAGAACTACAGATTCTGTAGTCTATAGTATCCATGTGTATTTGTGTAAAGTCTTTTAAAAAAAAAATCCCCAACATTATAATAGTTGTATAATGCTGTATTGTATGTATCTGTGTGTATGAGAGAGGGATATGCGCATGTGTTTGTGCATAATGTGGGGGGGGGATTTCTTTTTTTTGTGTAGTTATCCTATATAGGTTTAAGAGGAGAGGTCGCTTATAAGCCTTGGGTTTTCTAACTATTCCTGCACATTTTAACTGTTCTTTTTTTACTTATTTATTCCAGAATATGTTTGTAAGTGCGAATAACAATAAACAAATAAACAAACAAATAAACTTGAATGGCCACATTGGAAATATATTTACGGGACAAAATGCTGATGTGTTCAATACTTATTTCCCCCATTGTATATAGCTCAACTTGGCCACTTTCACTGCCACACGACAGAAGAAGAAGAAGAAGTTGCCTTTGAGAACCAATGGTTCTCGAGCCGTAACGGCACATGGGGCAGGAGCCTATCTCCTGTTTCCGTAGCGTGAGGCAGCTTGATGTACAAGTACACCCCTTGGACATGACGCTAGTATGTCGCAAGGACTTCCCCCCCAAACCAACCCTTGATGCTGAGTGTCAAGCAGGGAGGCTATGGGTACCATTTTTAAATAGTCTTTGGTATGACTCGGCCGGGGCTTGAACTCCCAGCCTCCCGAACTCAGGGCGGACACTCTACCCATGAGGCCACTGAGCCGGTGGCATCCGCGGAGCTAATGATGCTAATAATGGAGCATCGCCGTCGGTTGTGTGATAGTAAAGGGCTAACCTTCTGTATTGTCACAGTGAAAGGGTTAACCGGCTGCCGTGTGGCAGTGAAAAGGTTAACGTTACCAGTAGCCCAAGACAGAATGACTGACAGCTGCACGCACCCACCACCACCTCACCTGGACAAACTCAAAGATCCCACTCGGTTTGGGATTTAAATGTGGCGGGCATGAATTACTAATGTTAATTGAATTAGGAGTGATGTATTACTGTAGGGTTCCCGTTCCACAGTACCAAAGTAAACCCAGGAGTGATGTATTAGACCACAGCAAAGGGTTCAGTATTAAAGTAAACCCAGGAGTGATGTATTAGACCACAGCAAAGGGTTCAGTATTAAAGTAAACCCAGGAGTGATGTATTAGACCACAGCAAAGGGTTCAGTATTAAAGTAAACCCAGGAGTGATGTATTAGACCACAGCAAAGGGTTCGGTACCAAACTAAACCCAGGAGTGATGTATTAGACTACAGCAAAGGGTTCAGTATTAAAGTAAACCCAGGAGTGATGTATTAGACCACAGCAAAGGGTTCAGTATTAAAGTAAACCCAGGAGTGATGTATTAGACCACAGCAAAGGGTTCAGTATTAAAGTAAACCCAGGAGTGATGTATTAGACCACAGCAAAGGGTTCAGTACCAAAGTAAACCGAATGGTTCAGATTTTCTTACAGAAACTGTTCCATAACATGGGCGGCTGGGTAGCGCAGCGGACTAAGCGCCTGCCTACCACCGCAGAGACACTGGTATCGAATCCAGCTGTCAGCGGTACCTCCGGCTTGGTCGGTCGTCCATACTAACCAATTGGCAGTGTTAGCGGGTGGAAAGCCGGTGGGGTGTGTATCCTGGTCGTTGTAAACAGCGACTCCTACAGGTCGGTCGGGGCGCCTGCTCAGCGAGGGAGGGAACTGGGGGAAGTAGTGTGAGCCTCCCACGCGTTACGCTCCCCCAGTGAGAGTCCTCGCTGTCAGGTGAAAAGAAGCGGCTGGCTGACTCCGCATGTATCGGAGGGGACATGTGATAGTATCTATTAGGGGTGGACGGTATACGGTATATAAACGGTATGAATTTTGACTATACCTTGTGACCGGTGGACAGAGCAGCTAGTCACAGCAGTAGCAATGACGTTAACGTTACTTGACGATTCACTCGACGTTTGCAGTGGTCGTTGCATAGTGTTTAATTGTACTGAGTTTTTCTCCACTTGTTCACGGACCCTGCCATAATAGTTTTGGCATTTCAATTTGGCTAAGGAGGCTGAGAGGAGACTTGATTTAGCGCAGCAACGGGGCTAACGTTAGCCGCTAAGCTAACTCACGTTAGCCACTAAGCTAACATTCTAACGTCACTCTGCGGCACAGTTCCATTAGTGAGGAAAGATTGGGGGGGGGGTTATATTGACGAGGCTTGACAACAGAGGTTCAAAGATAACTTCACATTTATTTGGCTATACGTTTCTTTATATAGCTTTATCCATCGGGCTGCTCCCGTTTCTATGTGTTGACAAATCCTGGTGTGACATCATCACCTACGGCATCTTAGGAAGCTCAAACCTCAAACATCACACTCTCTCGCTCTCTCTCTCTACACGTTGTCAAACATGTACGCTAAAGTTAAGTTATGTTGGAGTTGTATTGTGTTTGAGTTGTTTGAGGGAAAGAAACCTCCTGTCCTGCTGTAGTTTTTATTTTCACTGTGTGCCGCTTGATTTGATTGTATTTAATGAAAACAGTGTTTTTCAGAAATGGAAGTAACTTGAGAAGAGGTTTTGCATTTTTCTATTGCAGTTTTGCACAATAAATGTGCTTAAGATACCTCTGTACTATGTGAAATATGTCCTAGTAATACAAGAGTACAGTAATAGCTGCCAGTGTTTTACCCCTTCAGAAGCATTATATAGACATTTTAAGATAAATGAATATACCGTGATATATACCGTTACCGTCTATGCTTCAAATTATACCGTGATATAAATTTTAGACCATACCGTCCAGCCCCTCCCTAGACCGGCAAATGGGGGGCAAATGCGCGCAACGACAAGGGGAGGGGGGAATTGGCATAACGACTAAATTGGGATGGGAGAAAAATACAGAAAAAGGAGGACTGTTCCATCCCTAATATCTACCTGCATGATATTTGCTACAGAACCCAGGTGGGACGTGTTCTAGACCAGGTGCTGCTACAGAACCCAGGTGGGACGTGTTCTAGACCCTCTGGCTGCTACAGAACCCAGGTGGGACGTGTTCTAGACCAGGCCCTCTGGCTGCTACAGAACCCAGGTGGGACGTGTTCTAGACCAGGCCCTCTGGCTGCTACAGAACCCAGGAGGGACGTGTTCTAGACCAGGTGCTGCTACAGAACCCAGGTGGGACGTGTTCTAGACCAGGCCCTCTGGCTGCTACAGAACCCAGGTGGGACGTGTTCTAGACCCTCTGGCTGCTACAGAACCCAGGTGGGACGTGTTCTAGACCCTCTGGCTGCTACAGAACCCAGGTGGGGTGTGTTCTAGACCCTCTGGCTGCTACAGAACCCAGGTGGGACGTGTTCTAGACCCTCTGGCTGCTACAGAACCCAGGTGGGACGTGTTCTAGACCAGGTCCTCTGGCTGCTACAGAACCCAGGTGGGACGTGTTCTAGACCAGGTCCTCTGGCTGCTACAGAACCCAGGTGGGACGTGTTCTAGACCCTCTGGCTGCTACAGAACCCAGGTGGGACGTGTTCTAGACCAGGTGCTGCTACAGAACCCAGGTGGGACGTGTTCTAGACCAGGTCCTCTGGCTGCTACAGAACCCAGGTGGGACGTGTTCTAGACCAGGCCCTCTGGCTGCTACAGAACCCAGGTGGGACGTGTTCTAGACCCTCTGGCTGCTACAGAACCCAGGTGGGACGTGTTCTAGACCCTCTGGCTGCTACAGAACCCAGGTGGGACGTGTTCTAGGCCCTCTGGCTGCTACAGAACCCAGGTGGGACGTGTTCTAGACCCTCTGGCTGCTACAGAACCCAGGTGGGACGTGTTCTTCTAGACCAGGCGCTCTGGCTGCTACAGAACCCAGGTGGGACGTGTTCTTCTAGACCAGGCGCTCTGGCTGCTACAGAACCCAGGTGGGACGTGTTCTAGACCCTCTGGCTGCTACAGAACCCAGGTGGGACGTGTTCTACTCACAGAGTTGGGCGTGAGCGGCGCTCCCACCACGTCGATGATCTGCTCCTTGGCCTCCGTCTTGATGTCGTCCAGGCCGGGCCAGACCAGGACCTCTGCTCCCGGGGCGGGCAGCGCCGCGGTACTGTTGTTGTTGGCGTTGTTGGCCTCCCCTCCCTGGGGGGCAGTGGGGGCGGCGATGGCCCCGGGTCCCACGACCCCCCCCCCACTGCCCCCCCCGCTGGCCTTCAGCAGGGCCTCGTAGCGGTGACGCAGCATCTGCTGCTCGTACTCGCAGTTCCCGTGGGCCTGCTTCAGCTCGTAGAGCAGCACCAGGTCGCTGCGCAGCTCGTTGAACATCTGCACGATGTCCTCCGTGGGCATGGGGTTGAGGTCTAGACGCACGGAGAGAGACACACACAAGAGCCAACAGATGAGACACACAAGAGGGCATGGGGTTGAGGTCTAGACGCACGGAGAGAGACACACACAAGAGCCAATGACTTAAAGCTATTGAGCCTTCTATTAATGAACAGCCAGATCAGTTTTGTAGATTAAAAACAATGATTCTAGTCTAACAAGGGAATCCCAATCATTTATGACTCATTACTGCCATATGGGAAATTAAACCGCTAACAGCAGCTCAACTAAGAAGATCAACATGGTCTCATGTGACGGAAACTCACGTGAACAACGGATGTGACCGTTCATCTAAATCACTGAATGAAAGTAGAAAACCTCTGTGCATTTTAGGGTCTAGAGCTCTCGTATGAATCGTAAAAGGCAGCTAACTGGCATCAGACTGTGGGTGCGAGACATAAAGGGCGTCCTATTCTCGAGAATATTCTATATGAACCGTTTATTCTTTGATCAGTAAATAAACATTTGTTAAAACTAGGGATGTCCCGATCCGATCACGTGATCGGAATCGGCGTCGATCACGTGCTTTTCAGAGTATCGGGGATCGGGAAAAAATAATAATAAAAATCGGCAGTCAAAAAAAGAAAATTTTTATTCAACAAACATGACCATGTCCACGTCTTAAACTCATACGGAGGCCTTAGTTTTAAATTACATATAATATATCATCATTAATGTATTTATTGTCACACAGAGCAGAATAATGATCCACAACAAACACCCTTTAATTTTCACCGTTGCAACAAACATTCCCTTTAATTTAGACGCTACACGCTACACGCGACCACATCACAACAACAACACGTCGCTCCCGAAACACGGTTAATATCCACTGACTTGAGCAGCTAGACTTAATGTCAGAGGTTTGGAACTAAGCATTTTAAAATAGAAAGTCAAGCCAGTTGCAATGTTTGCAAGGAGGAGATTCCGCGTGGAGGAAAAACTCATGAAGCAGCAGGCTGGAGGCGAAGTTTTCAGACTAACTTTTCAACTGGAGGATAACGTTACATGACTGAGGATTATCGTCGGCGTTTCAGACCAGAATGGACCATTACGTAAGTCGAACACTGAATGTATACTAATGTGCAAACATATATTGAAACTTTTAATATTTCTCATATGAAGCAGAAGCACATTTCTCAGGGTGAATGTAATAACAAAAGCCTCCGCTCTCGCGCCCCGGACTATTATAGGCAACAGATGGGCTTGTCTCGCTCTGCCAGTTTCTGACAAAAATGCGTCAAAATTGATTACTAATGTGAAAGATCGGATCGGAAACGATTGGATCGATAGATATTTAAAATCACATGATCGGGATCGGATCGGAAGCAAAAAAAGGCGATCGGGACATCCCTAGTTAAAACCGGTATCTTGACTAAAGAAGACCTAAAGCAGGGCTGTACAGTGCGAGATATATATCGCACATGCTACAGCAACATCGATCTGTGCGATGAATGGATTTACTTCAGTAGCACTGGTGCGATAGGCATTCGGTTCATATCGATACTCTTATTTTGAAAATCCTGTGGCGGGTCTCATTTCCGCCCCAAGCGCAGCTCCAGCTATAATATCTATGGCTCCGGCAGCTAGCAACATTCGGTTCATATAGAAAATCCTGTGGCAACTCGTCGAGTCATATCCGCCCAGTCCGTGCTTCTGCTGGCATTACGCAGAGCAGGGCTACACAGCAGTGCGCCTATTTTGCGACCCGAAATAAGTCTGTGGTGTTTTTTTTTTCTCACAACGGGTCAAATGCATCTAACATGCTTTGCATCGTCGCCATTCCTTTATGCCCACATCGCCCGAAATTAACGTTACGTTAGCGTAAGCTAACAAGCTAATCCTGATCAGAGGCAGAGCCATAGAGAACAGCAGAAAGTGGGGACTGACAGCATCGTCTCCCCAAACGCACACACCCCCGTTCTCTCTGTGTGTGTGTGTGTGTGTGTGTGCCCGGAAAGATGACGAAGCCAGGAGTATATTATAGTTTTATTATAGTATAAAAAAAAAAAAAAAATGAATTCATGATCACCATGCAACATAAAACAATTGTAGAAACGGTTTGGGAGAGGAAGGGGTTTTAGGTTGCGTGTTGTGACTTGTGAGTTCCAAAAAAAATTACTTGAAGTTTAAAGCTCAATATATCAAAGCGTGGCACTTTACAGTGAACAGGAGGTCTATTTGTATTAAAAACAATAGATTGTTTTTTCATTTAAATGTCTGGAAGAGCTAAATAATTTTTTTTCTCAAATGATATTTTCGTTACCTTTTTTGAGTTGATCTAAATGTTACGGATTGTGTTAAATGGGCTTATGATATCGTCTCATATCGTATCGTGGCAGATATCGGCAAATATCGTATCGTTGTCCAAAGAATCGATATCGTATTGTATCGTGATGAAACTGGTGATTCCCACCCCTAGTAGAGTCCATACAACCAACACCAAATCCCATAATTCCTTACACGTAACGTGTCTGGCTGTGTGACGTCAACTTGTCAGCATGAAAATGACAGCCAAACATGGCACTGCAACTAAATAACACCAAACAATAGGCACATTTGTGACTGTTACAAATATAACACGTTTTATACTTGTGCTACAAGATTTTGGCCTGTGCTACAAAACTATCAACCTCTGTAGCACCAGTGCTATGTGCAAAAAAAGGTTAATGTACAGCCCTGGCCTAAAGGTGATTTGATCAATTAGATCCTCAGTCCTTCCGGGACACAGAGGTACGAGCATTTGGTCCCTCATGACAGTTTTGCATTTCAGAGGTTATTGTGATTTTGCGTCATCGGTGGTTTGAGGGTAAATGGAAGTCTTTTGTAACTTGTGTAAGAGTGTAGCGACGCGGGCACAGCTCGCTCACCCACTCCCTGCTCCGTCAGGATCTGCTCAATGGCCTTGATCTTCTTCTGGCCTACCGAGCTCGGCAGCTTCATCTGCAACACACACACACACACGGAGAGGATGAGTTAAGGTGCAGGGGATATTAGGATGAGTGCCTCCACCTCCAGCCATTTAATTCGTATGAAATGCACTTTAACGGGCCAGATCAAAATGTCTTTATCCACTGGACTCTGTCTGACTGATTAGCTGGAGGAGCTAACTCCACTCCTTTAGCTGTGCTGCTAATGCCTTTTCCATAGAGAGCAGTGGCTCCTCATCAGTCTTGGAGATGAATAAAGCCTCCCCCTGCTCTGGTCCTACAGATATTAGCCGGGGGCCGCTAACGGCATTAATCATTATAGCGCTAATGAGAGATGGCTAGTCCCAACTCAAACGTTCTCCGGTCGCTCGCGTCGTACATCAAGAGCTACGACGCTAAATGCTTGACTTGAAGTGAATTGGTTACTTTGAATTCTCATCCTTTTCGTTGGGTTTTCGGGTTTGTATTTTATTTTTTTTTCCCAAATTGGTTCTCTTCATACCAATATTTGAGTGTGAAGTTGAAGTCTTTAGTTGAGGGGGTATTTGAACAGCTGAAGGGGGCAGTCTTTAGTTGAGGGGGTATTTGAACAGCTGAAGGGGGCAGTCTTTAGTTGAGGGGGTATTTGAACAGCTGAAGGGGGCAGTCTTTAGTTGAGGGGGGGTATTTGAACAGCTGAATGGGGCAGTCTTTAGTTGAGGGGGGGTATTTGAACAGCTAAAGGGGGCAGTCTTTAGTTGAGGGGGTATTTGAACAGCTGAATGGGGCAGTCTTTAGTTGGGGGGGTATTTGAACAGCAAAAGGGGGCAGTCTTTAGTTGAGGGGGGGTATTTGAACAGCTGAATGGGGCAGTCTTTAGTTGAGGGGGGGTATTTGAACAGCTGAATGGGGCAGTCTTTAGTTGAGGGGGGGTATTTGAACAGCTGAATGGGGCAGTCTTTAGTTGAGGGGGTATTTGAACAGCTGAATGGGGCAGTCTTTAGTTGAGGGGGTATTTGAACAGCTGAATGGGGCAGTCTTTAGTTGAGGGGGGTATTTGAACAGTTGAATGGGGCAGTCTTTAGTTGAGGGGGTATTTGAACAGCTGAATGGGGCAGTCTTTAGTTGAGGGGGGTATTTGAACAGCTGAATGGGGCAGTCTTTAGTTGAGGGGGGTATTTGAACAGCTAAAGGGGGCAGTCTTTAGTTGAGGGGGGTATTTGAACAGCTGAATGGGGCAGTCTTTAGTTGAGGGGGTATTTGAACAGTTCAAGGGGGCAGTCTTTAGTTGAGGGGGGTATTTGAACAGCTGAAGGGGGCAGTCTTTAGTTGAGGGGGTATTTGAACAGCAAAAGGGGGCAGTCTTTAGTTGAGGGGGTATTTGAACAGCTGAATGGGGCAGTCTTTAGTTGAGGGGGGTATTTGAACAGCTGAATGGGGCAGTCTTTAGTTGAGGGGGTATTTGAACAGTTGAATGGGGCAGTCTTTAGTTGAGGGGGGTATTTGAACAGCTGAATGGGGCAGTCTTTAGTTGAGGGGGGGTATTTGAACAGCTGAATGGGGCAGTCTTTAGTTGAGGGGGGGTATTTGAACAGCTGAAGGGGGCAGTCTTTAGTTGAGGGGGGTATTTGAACAGCTGAAGGGGGCAGTCTTTAGTTGAGGGGGGTATTTGAACAGCTGAATGGGGCAGTCTTTAGTTGAGGGGGGTATTTGAACAGCTGAATGGGGCAGTCTTTAGTTGAGGGGGTATTTGAACAGTTGAATGGGGCAGTCTTTAGTTGAGGGGGGTATTTGAACAGCTGAATGGGGCAGTCTTTAGTTGAGGGGGGGTATTTGAACAGCTGAATGGGGCAGTCTTTAGTTGAGGGGGGGTATTTGAACAGCTGAAGGGGGCAGTCTTTAGTTGAGGGGGGTATTTGAACAGCTGAAGGGGGCAGTCTTTAGTTGAGGGGGGTATTTGAACAGCTGAATGGGGCAGTCTTTAGTTGAGGGGGGTATTTGAACAGCTGAATGGGGCAGTCTTTAGTTGAGGGGGGTATTTGAACAGCTAAAGGGGGCAGTCTTTAGTTGAGGGGGTATTTGAACAGCTGAATGGGGCAGTCTTTAGTTGAGGGGGTATTTGAACAGTTCAAGGGGGCAGTCTTTAGTTGAGGGGGGTATTTGAACAGCTGAAGGGGGCAGTCTTTAGTTGAGGGGGGGTATTTGAACAGCTGAATGGGGCAGTCTTTAGTTGAGGGGGGTATTTGAACAGCTGAATGGGGCAGTTTTTAGTTGAGGGGGGTATTTGAACAGTTCAAGGGGGCAGTCTTTAGTTGAGGGGGGTATTTGAACAGCTGAATGGGGCAGTCTTTAGTTGAGGGGGGTATTTGAACAGCTAAAGGGGGCAGTCTTTAGTTGAGGGGGGTATTTGAAGAGCTGAATGGGGCAGTCTTTAGTTGAGGGGGGGGTATTTGAACAGCTAAAGGGGGCAGTCTTTAGTTGAGGGGGGGTATTTGAACAGCTGAAGGGGGCAGTCTTTAGTTGAGGGGGGGTATTTGAACAGCTGAAGGGGGCAGTCTTTAGTTGAGGGGGGGTATTTGAACAGCTGAATGGGGCAGTCTTTAGTTGAGGGGGGTATTTGAACAGCTAAAGGGGGCAGTCTTTAGTTGAGGGGGCATTTGAACAGCTGAATGGGGCAGTCTTTAGTTGAGGGGGTATTTGAACAGTTGAATGGGGCAGTCTTTAGTTGAGGGGGGGTATTTGAACAGCTGAATGGGGCAGTCTTTAGTTGAGGGGGGAGGGGGTAGTTATGCTCACCCTCTGGCTGCGTAGTGTGACTCCCGCCGATTTAAAGTCCGGGAATTTGATTCCTGCCGTCTCTGGAACAGCCTGTGGAGGGACAGATAGAGGATTGTTAAAGAGGTGGATAAATGGGTGTGTGTGTATGTATGTATATATATATATATTAGTGCTGTCAATAGATTTAAAAAAAATTACTAATTAATCTCACAATTTTCTGTAATTAATCTAGATTAAAAATAGCATTTTTCTACTTAAAACCGAAGTTTGTAACAGATATTTACTTTACTTACTTTACTAAAATCATGGAATTAATGTAAAATCAACACAAAGAAAGTATATTTAGATTCAAAGACTATTTTAATAGCTTTCTTTGACTACAGTTTCTCTCCTGTGAAATACAAATGTTCAACAAAACCATCAACATTGACTCAGCTAGACCTCTTTCTTATATTATATTGAAGATTTTTCACTCCATAGATTAATCTAGATTAATTTATTTTAATGCTTTAAATAATTTAAATTAATCTCCAAAGTTAAAGCATTAATTTTGACAGCCCTAATATATATATACACACACACACACACACGCGCATATATACATGAAACATTTTTTAAAGGAAAACACAGGAGTCAAAGTTTTGAGTCTTTAAACCAGTGGTTCTCTAATTGGAATCATTGGAAACCAGGACCATCGCCATAAAATTTAATTCTTACCAATTAATAATCTACATATTCTCAGAAAAGCCTAACTATTCTCATGTGAATTACACACCAAAACATGTTCAACATGTTGGAGAATCAGGGTTTACGTCATACAGTGTGTGCGTGCGTGTGTGTGTGTGCGTGTGTGTGTGTCTTCATTGCATCGTACCGGTTTCTCCGTCTCTCGTTTCTGCGGGAGCTTCTTCTTGGAGACCCTCTTCTCCGCCCGCCGCAGCTCCGTCGTGGTGTCCGCCGCCTTGATGAGCTTCTGCAGGTCCTGGGCCTTCTTCTCACGCTCCCTCTTCCTCGTCTCAATCTTCCTCAGCTCCTGGACGAGGTACTCCTCTTCTGCCACCTGCAGGCCAAACGGAGGAGGTGAAATGTGAAACACTGGAGAACATAATAATAAAGATGTGAGTGAGCCCTGATGTCGTCTTTCTTAAAACAAGTGAAGCTAATGCACCAAAGGGGTGATATGATTTAACTTTGTGCCACAACTGAAGATTCTCAAAATCACTGACACCATGTTGACATAAGGAAGATCCCTTTACCTGAACTGGGTCAAAAACAAAATCACATCAATCTCCAAAGCAGCTTTCAAGGATACTATCGTGGACATTTTTTACTAACACTTGTAACTGCTCCTAAACTAGCACCTGTATCTGCCTGCTGTGTCTGTTCTGTTCTGCTCCGTTTGTTTTAACATGTTTTAAAACTTGCTTTAAATCTTGTCCCTCTCAACAGGCTGTGCCTTTTGCCAGGTCGCCATTGGAAATATAAGGATTTGTTCTTAATGACTTACCTGGTTATATAAAGGTTCAATAAATAAATCAAATAAAAGTATTCTTCACTTGTTTCAATAAAAATAAGTGAGAAAAGATAAGACTTTAGACTGAAAACCAAATGCAAGAATTAAGAGATGGAGATTTTCTTGCAGCGCCCATGACTCCAAGTGGTATATGTGATAATAATAACTTGACAGGTCAGGAACAGCTTCTTTCCCTCAGCTGTCACCTCTCTGTGCTGTTGACAGCCCCCGCCCCCCCCCCCCCCCCCCCAACCATATAAACTCTGACTCCATTGCCTTCACCCTAAGCTCTGTTACCCAGACTGTACCACTTGAACTCTGTTGCCTATACTCAACTTATACCAACCTACTGCTTTCACTGTCTACAACTGCCCTACAACACGGTAATCATAATAATCTTAATTACCCACCTCATACTATAGTCTAAGTCTACCCATATACTCTGTATGATGGCATGTACAACAGTGCTCTCTATATACTGCATATATACATTATATATTTGTATTTACTGCATATATATACATATCCATATCCGTCTGAATTTACCTGCATATAATCCTCCTATATACTGACTATACACCTGCATATTATAACCACTATAACTCTGTATGATAGTGTGTACAATAATGCTGTATATACATATATATATATTCCTACATTATAATCATTTTGCATATCTGTACATATCCCTTACCTAGTCTTACTAGTTGACCATCAATACTGCAGGCTTTCTACAACTCCTTTGTGGAATCGATAATGTCCTTTAACATCACATCATGGTTTGGAGTGATGCGTGCCATCAACCGGAAACCTCTCGACAGGGTCGTTAAGATCAGCGGCAAGATAATTGGGAAGGACCAGGAGCCACTCAGCAGCATCCACAAGAAACGGACAGTTAAAAAGGCCTCCCAAATAGTTGAAGATAACACACACACCCTTCACACCCATTACAAACTAATGCCCTCAGGCCGTCGATACAGAGCTTCATCATTGAACAAAAGGGGCTTAGGTAGCTTCGTGCCAACCTCCATCAGACTGCTGAACACCTAGGTCTGGTGGAGGCCGGACTGCCCCCCCCCGAAGGACTTTGGACTACTGAGGGGCCTTTCTCACTCAGGTATTGGGATCGAATCACCGCCCCGGAGCACGGGGGGGAGTGTTCTCACTCACCCCTTTTGAGATGTGAAACGGCGCTGATTCGTTTTACCCCCCGCTGAACGGGGCCAGTAGGATTAGGTGGTCTCGGAATCGGGCCGTGGGTGCGGGGGGCGTGACACACACAACGTCGTTACTGTCATGCTTGCTTGAATTTTGGGCAGATAAAACCACACTGGACAATACAATACAAAAATGATATTTATGGGCAATTTGAGAGTTCAGACCTCAACCGGCTAACATGAAGCCACATTACAAAGCAAAGCGCAGCACTTCTGGCTCGCATTAGGCCTGGCAATTTTTGTTTGCCATGCTATTTCTATACATTAGTTTCATGTTTGAATGCATTTATTTCTATTAGACCAGTGGTGCCCAACCAGTCGGCAGTGGTCGACCAGTAGATCAATGACATGTACTATAATTGCCACAAGCGATGGGATGTTAGCTGCTGGACAGGCTAAGCTAACTAGCGTTAGCCGTTAGCTTAGCGTTAGCCATTGCTGTATACTATACTTCTTGTTCGAATGCATTTTTTTTTTTTTTTTTTTTATCCACTTTTTCTCCCATTTTTCCATATTTTTCTCCCATCCCAATTTCGTATCATCCAATTCAACCCTCCCCTGTCACGAACGCTGTTTCTTGCCTCCCACAAGCCGGCTGCAATGTGGACTAAGTCATACATAGCACAAGTCCCCTCCGGTACTTGAGGTAACAGCAGTCGCATCTTTTCACCTGCGCAGCTCGATCTCTCAGTGTCGAGGAGTAACGCGTGGGAGGCTCACGCTGCCCCCGACACTTCCTGATTCTACTGCGCAGGCGCACCAACCGACTTGTAGGAGTCGCTTGTTCACAACGTTCAATCCCCACCCTTCAGTTTTCCCTCCCCGTAATACGGCCAATGTGTATTACTGCGGACGACCAGCCAAACTGAAAAACAATGTGGAGAGCTGGATTCGAACACGCGAATCCTAGCGTCTCCACACTGGTGGCGAGTGCCTTGCCCACTACACCACCTAGCCGCCCGAATGCATTTATTTCTATTAGACCAGTGGTGCCCAACCAGTCGGCCGTGGTCGACCAGTAGATCAATGACATTCAATATAATCGATGCAGCAATGTTACTAGTAAAAGGCTAAGCTAACTAGCGTTAGCCGTTAGCTTAGCGCTATCGTTAACCCTGCAAAACGCTCAAAAGCGGACTCTACAACACCATCCATTCGGTACGGACAGAATGAGTGAGTGAGAAAGGCCTCTTAAAATAGACTCCCCCTTCCACCTGGACATATACTATGTACCTGTACTACTATTATGTATATATACTATACCTGTACATATATATACATACACAGGTGTATATATGTACCTGTACTATGTACTACTATATATATACATATATAACTGCTCCACATGGCTTTTAATATATCATGCTTTAAGTACTGTAGTTTTAATGTAGTTGGTGTTTTTTTATATAGTGGTCTTTTTATTGTAGTTTTAAATTTTTTTTTTTTATATATATAGTGGTGAGTGTCTATGTATTGTGACTGTATGTTTGTCTTTCAACCACTGCACAAATGAAGTTCCGAAAGGAAAATAAAGTAATTTGAAGTTTGAAGTTGAAGTGCTGCTGGCCAGTAGGACTTACTACCATACTGTCTTTATACCTGTATCACTGTACATATTAATACTACAACTCAGTACACATACATCTGATTACTAGCACTACACCCTACTGGGTGTACCCAGTTTAAAATCACCTGCACATTGTATATTACTATTGCACTTGACTGTTACATTTGCACTCTGGTTGGTTGCCAAACTTATTTTTGTTGTACTGTATTTGTGCTGTATGATGACAATACATCTTAACTAGGGATGTCCGATATTGGCATTAAAATGTGATATCGGAAATTATCGGTATCGGTTTTCAAAAAAAAATTAAATACATTTTTTTTTTTTTACATGTATTTAACCTTTATTTACCCAGGCAAGCAAGTAAGAACTAATTCTGATTTTATTTATTGTCAAAAGTATGCATAATGTCGTGTTAATTCCACGACAAGAGATACCGGTATGTAATGTTAATTACCTGAAATTATTCCGTTTTTTTGGGGGGGGGAAACCCTGCATATATCGGTATCGGTTGATATCGGTATCGGAAATTAAGAGTTGGACTATATCGGTATTGGTAAAAAAGCCAATATCGAACATCCCTAATCTTAACCTAATCTAACCGTGCAGAACCGACGCGGCTGACCTGTTCCGGCGTGCGGTTGAAGAGTTTCTCCAGCTGCTCCTTCCGGCGTCTCTCGTGACCCGCGTCGAACACGTAGATCTTGGGCTCCGTCCCCGTGGCCGCGCGCACCTTCATCAGTTTACCACAGATGGTATAATAACGCTCCTTCAGGTCCTCCACCGAACGCTTCTGAAAACAAGGGATTGAAGGGTGATGGATGTGGAAGGCGGACAATCAAGGTTAAAGCAATCTATAGCCTAGATCTATTTAGAATGCAGAGCTAACAATAGTATTTATACAGTAGACAAAGTATAGACAAAACTAAGTGGAACCTTGACATACAGACTGAGTTAGAGATGTGATATGCAGACCATGAGGAGGCTATGTGTGTGCATGTGTGTGTATACAATCAATCAATCAATCAATCAATCAAATTTATTTGTATAGCACGTTTAAACATGACGCTTGTCAACCAAAGTGCTTCACATAGCTAAGCTAAGTACAAAGAAAAGTATAAAATAAACAGAAAAATAAAATAAAATAAACAGATAGACAAAGGAAAAACACGTCAACAAGTACGGCAAGAGTCAAAGTGAGTCAGGGAAGGCCAGGCGATATAGGTGGGGTTTGAGTTTTGATTTAAAAGACTCGATGGAGGGGGCAGATTTGATGGACATGGGGATGCTGTTCCAGAGGTCAGGGGCTGCGACCGCAAAAGCACGTCCCCCCCTAGACTTGAAGTTAGACCTACGAGTGGTTAGGAGACCCTTATCAGCCGATCTGAGGGCCCTGGCGTTGGTATAGGGGGTGAGGAGGTCTGCTAGGTAAGCAGGGGCTTTACCATTTAGGGCTTTATAAACCAATAAGAGGACCTTGAAGTACAATACAAGTTATAGGCTATGTGTATGCATGTGTGTGTAATAGGAAGAGAGAAAGAGAGAGGGGGTAGTGTGTGTGTGTGTAGATAGATATATCTGTGAGTGAAGGCTGTGTGTGTGGGACTGCACTGTGGGTGTGCTAGAAAGAGAGAAGTGTGTTGGTAGATTCCCTGGCCCTGCCTGTCATGGAATAATATACTGTATGCACCACCACTATGATATTTGATGACCTCATTCCAGAGGATAAAGAGTGTGTGAGCTGGTGTGTGTAATTACTCTGTACTGCTGGTGGTCGTAGCGGTCGTGGACCACGACGAAACGCAGGTCGAAGCGTTTGCACAAGTCAAACAGGTGGTCAGTCTCTGCTTTGGTCCAGCCGTCGTCATGGAGATACATCTGGTATTCTTGTTCCGAGTACACCGGGACCTGAACTGCCTACAGTGAATAAACAAAGAAGAACAGAGTAACAAAGTAACAAAGGACCATTGGGGGCAAGTAGCATTGTTAGCCACCCCCTCAGTCTGGTGTGTAGCAGTGTGTGGGGAGAGACTCTCTTTAACCCCCGTTTCGCCCCAAAATCCCGGGAACATTCAGGCCCTGGGACTTACATTTCACAGAACTGTAATGTTCCTTCAGCCCACTGTTGTCCACGTTTGCACCGTGGTTTAAAGACCCGCAAAAGATAAGCAAATTAGTCCGCCGACATAATGGAAACAGGTTCCCTGGATACTCTCTTCTTGCCATATATTGGTGCCATCTTCTCTGTGCCCGAGTTGCCTAGTAATAGGTATTAGCAATCTTTAAATACTTAACCTGCAAACACTTCACCTTCCTAGC
This sequence comes from Notolepis coatsorum, assembly GCF_963971535.1. Taxonomy (NCBI): domain Eukaryota; kingdom Metazoa; phylum Chordata; class Actinopteri; order Aulopiformes; family Paralepididae; genus Notolepis; species Notolepis coatsorum. The sequence continues at coordinate 96,155,376 of NC_140167.1, read as the reverse complement.
TCATACAATCTTGTTGTAACTAAGAGATCTGCCCGGGGGGAAATATCGCTTTTGTGCATAGATCACTAGATTTATCAGCTTATAAATACGCATTTCATGGTTGAATGCAAGTTAAATGTCTACTTAACGTACCTTAGGAGTTAGGAATGTTCTGACATCACAATATTGATATTGTCTAAACTGAAAATTCGCTTTACAATTTTTGTTCCTCACATTCGCCTATTCACTCACACACCGACAGCGGAGGCGACCGTGCAAGGAAGTGCCGACCTGCTCATCGGGAGCAATTTGGGGTTAAGTGTGTCTTGCTCAAGGACACATCGACATGCTGCCCGGCGGGAGGAGCGGGAATCGAACCGGGAAAACCTTCCAATTACCAGACGACTGCTCTACCTCCTGAACCACTGTCGGGCCCCATATTGGAGCGAGCAAAAGAGTAGTCGTTGCCCTCCTTACCTTATTGAAGCGAGAAAAAGGGTAGTCTTTGCCCTCCTCCGCCATGCGTCTCCAGTGGTGGAATATGGCCCCGTCCCTACGAGCAGGGTTGGTGAAGGGCATCCATTTCCAGGGCCGGACTCTCTTACAGCCCAGCTTGGCCTTGACCGTACGGTAACCCTGGGTGGTGTCACTGGGCAGCAGAGGAGGCGCATCTCTGTGGACAATAGGTAATAGATGAACTTCAAACCACAAGGGCCTTTGTTTTTTTTAAGATTTTTTTTTTTTGGCGTTTTTATCGCTTTATTGCCACTGGGCAGTCCAGTAGAGAGAGACAGAGGAGGAATGGGAGACAGAGTGGGGGGAAGACACCCGGCAAATAACGACGAGTTCGGGAGTCGAACCCGGGTCGGCCGTGTGGTTTGGCTATGTGGTTTGGCCACTGGGGCGCCCCAAGGGCCTTTGTTTTACAGCATTCTGCATAGCCTACTATATCAAGATCCCTGGAGGAATCCCTGTAACATATCCCAACTCTCATGTTGCTTAACGCCCACCCATACACACTTATATATTCATGTAAGATACATGGGGTGTTATTGTACTTGGGGGGGGGGCCTGCAGCTGGACCAAAATTCAACTTTGATTGAAAACTTTATTAACAGATTGCAGAATGGGTACAATACAGTACGGCTCAATACACACAATTGTTAAGGGGATGCAGACCAGAGAAAGACTTTCGTCTCGTTTACATCAGGGTCCCCCATTTTCAATTCATAATGACATTAATGTCATATACGCAACCATACAGATATATATCATGACATTTCTAACATACAGGTATATACAGTACTGTTAAACAGAGATCCTAACAGAAAATATATACATACGAGGGGAAGAGCATTATACATTGATGACGAATACAGTCGAGTGAGCCTCTGAATGTTCAATGTTCTCATACTTCTTATCTGAATAGAGCAGAGCGTAGACCTCTCTGTGCATCCCCTCCGGTCTTTTGAAGCTCAGCGTTTCCGTTGTCTTCTTGGCTTTTTTCTGTGGCAAGGAAAGGGAGACTATTAATAATTCCCTCTGGGAAGCAGTCTCTCAATTAGTAACATGCAATGCTGCTTCTAAACGTTAGTTGCCATCGCTGTCGTTTCACACACATACCGAGGATGTGTGTGTGGTGACTCTGTAGGACAACTTACGTTAAGATGAGCTCTCTCAGCTCTTACCTTTTCTGAGTTGATGAAATCTTTCTTGCTGATGGGAGCATCATTCTCCCCTCCAGTCAACTCCAGAATGTCCCTTACATCGGCACCAGTGCCCATGACTGTAACAGTTGTTGTTGTTGTTGTTGCCCGCTAACGTTTACCTAAAAAGCAAAGAGCGTTCATAACCCAAGAGGCTGCATTGATTGATTGATAACTGTATTAACAGATTGCAGAATGGGTACAATACAGTACAGCTCAATACACACAATTGTTAAGGGGATGCAGACCAGAGAAAGACTTTCGTCTTGTTTACATCAGGGTCCCCCATTTATGACATACATGACATACATTACAGATAGACAGGACTGCTAAGTTACATCTATACATTTATGACATACCAGATTTACAAATACAGTACTGTTTGTGATACAAAAAAATAGTCTAAAAAAGAGAGTATATACATTTGACGTAGAAACTGTACATTACGAAGAAAGTGTACATTTCATATAGTGTGTGTATAGGAATATACAGTATAGAGGTTTTAGCCATGGCTAACAATAACGTTAGGGTTAACCTACCTCACTGACGCCAGATAGCAGCAAGCTAACGAGCAATCCCTGGTATCACTACTATCATTCAAATACAATCAGCTGTGCACAGAGCCGAGACATATGCGTTTACGTTATAGCTACTAGCTATTTCATTTGATTGCACCTGTCAGCGAGTTGTCTGGTTAACTAATGTAAACTAAACAATAATTCGATGTGTGTTTTTGCTACCGAACTTCCGTCGCCGGCCGTGACGCCGGAGCCACTCGACATTCACGTTTGAGGTCTGTCGCCCTCACCAGGGCTGGCGGTGCACTGCAGGCTGAATGAATGAATGAATGAATGAATGAATGAATGAATGAATGAATGAATGAATGAATGAATGAATGAATGAATGAATGAATGAATGAATGAATGAATGAAAACTTTATTTAACAGATTGCAGAAAGGGTACAATACAGTACGGCTCAATACACACAATTGTTAAGGGGATGCAGACCAGAGAAAGACGTTTGTCTTGTTTCCATCAGGGTCCCCCATTTTCAATTCATATAGACATTTATGACATACACAACATACATGACATTTATGGCATAGGGACATATAGGTATTTAGTACTGATACATTTGTGACATAAACGGTATTCAAATATACAGTACTGTTACCCCTAGATCCTGACAGTATATACATATGATGGGGAGGGGACTGTACATTAGGAGGGGGTGGGTGGGTGGGAGAGAAATATACATACGGCGGGGAGGGAATATATACATGCGGTGGGGAGGAGACTGTCTATAAGGAGGTGGTGGGAGTTTTGGGCATTTACGGTGGCCAGTTTCGAATTGCAGCCTCCCGTAGGTGCTCTTTAAAGATCAAAGTAAGAGCTCTAGAGTCCAGCAAATACTAAATTGTAGCCCATAGTCAGAACTCCACTGTTGTAACAAGTCAGTGTCGTTTGCTTTGGTCAGTATAATTATTATTGCAATTGCCTAGAGTCTGCCTGAACTACTTCTGAGGCAATCGCCGTTAATAAAAAAAATGTGTTCCTAGAGAAGAAAAATAGTGCCCGTTCTACGACTTCTGAATATGAGCTATAATCTGGTGTTGGTGGATTTTAGAGGAGCATATTGTTACATGTTGTGCTGGTGGGTAGGGGGGGGGGCAGTTAGATGGCATGTCCCCAGATGAGTCGGGACGGGGTGCCTGTGCACCTGCAACCATAGATATATACACTAGATGGCTCAAGGTGGAGTCTCCTGCGTAGTTCACAGGCGGCCATCTTGCTTGAGTAGACTACCGCTTTAACACTTCCAGTGCCAATCACGGATTTACACGTTTCTGACGGCCGACGGCTGAGTGCCATCCACGTGTTAACACATTTCTGGATAGTTTCATTTCCCCCCCCCCGATTTGAATACCCTATTCCAGGGGTGGCCAACCAGTCGGAGACTAAGAGCCACAAACATTGCTGTGGTACCACAAAGAGCCACACCATATACCAGCTTTTCTCAACCTTTTTTTTTCAGTCACGGCACCCTTCATGTTTAGGTCTCACCCTCTGGCCTCTGAAGTTGCTTATGTCTTTTTTTTATTTGGGCCTCAGGGTTAAAAGTACCCTGTGAGACCCACGGTTGCAAAATTACAAAATCACTTGCCATTTAAAAAAAATAATGTTTATTTAAAAAATGTTAAGCACATGTATAGTCAATTGGTCCTGTTGTTCAGCCTCACAATGCTATTTGACAGTAAATGTGTTTCATATGTCCCACCCTCTGGCCTCTGAAGTTGCTAATGTCTTTTTAATTTGGGCCTCACAGGGTTCACCTCTTAAGCCCGAGATATACAGTAAAAGTGTATATTTTCAGCATTACGTTTGTTTACCAATTATTTTAACTGTTAGTGAAATATAAGATTATAGAAATCTCAGAAATCTCAGGGTATTGAGTCGGAAACCGGCGCATATTGACAGGAGGAAGTGGCACATCCAAAAGAGAGTGTAGTCTTTTGAAGGAAGAGACTCAGGGCTTTAGAATTTTGAAAAACTACCCTACCCAGCTCACACCAGTCAATCGGACTTCTGGATTTACTTTTTTTGGGATCATCTCCCACAAACCTGAACGTTATTGCCATCAAACAGAACGCAGTTAGTTTCTCTACCTTTCTGTGAACATCTGGCAAAAAACGGTGTTGCAATACGATGAAAAATGGTGGAGAAATTTACATTATAAAGAAGATGGCAGAATTCAGTACTGTATCTACAAAACCTTCCGTTTTATCATCTTCCCTTTATTCATTTGCTTAGATTTTTCAGGTCTGGTCAATTTTAGCATGGTGTTATTCACAGTCAAAGATAATTTTTTTTTAAATAGAATTGATATTCTCCTTTGGTTCATTACAATTTACTCAAGCCTAGTAACAGACACACTATTTGACACTGATTCATATATGTCCCTAGATTCAGATACATGCAAATGGACCATTTAATTTTTTTTAAATGTTTATTCTACGTCCTTATGGAATGAGTGACAAAAAAAAAGAAAAAAAAAGGTAAAAGTTTTATTATATACTTTTTTTTTTTTTTATGGATGGAAGAGCCAAGTCTAATGCTGCCGCCTGGTGGTATGTGGCCGGTATTGCACATCCGTTGAGTCTTTGGCTGTGCGTCGATGATATAGGTCGGACAAGTGTAGCGGTTCTAATGCTCGGATTGAGAAGAAACAATTACTCCCGTGGTGGATTCTGTGTTCTCCACTTGCACAACCTGAAAGTAGGCACTTCCGGTTGCCAATGGTACTTCCTGTCCCATCCAAATACATTGGTTTTAGCTACTTTTCTCCCCTTATTTAAACAACTTTGTCGTCACAGAGAGGCAATGAAACGTTTGTATTATTATAGTATAGAATGTATTTAATAAGCAAACGTTTGTCAGCAGGGTTTTTGGGCTGTATTTCATGTAAAAACGTTTACCGTTAGTTTCCTTGCTCAGCCAGCATTAGCCTTCATTAGCTAACAGAAGCTAGTGGTTAAACAGGCCGGATTAGCTTTGAGCTAACTATCTTTCCCGACCCATGTATTAATTCCAATTCCCTCCCACCTCTTGCAGAGACAAGTCGCATTTCTTTCCTCTCTCCCTAGGCCTTCAAGGCCGTTCCTACCACCGCCTCTACTGCTCCATGGAGCCCGACGCTGCTATGCCCTGCTTCGTGCCGGTGGCCGGACTATACTCAAATCAACTCTAAATGGATCTAATCAGTGGATTGCATATTTTCTTCAAGAAGCAGAATAAGGCTAACCCTCTCTGCCTATTGGGACATCATAATTGGGCTACCAACTTGAAAACGTGGTCATTTTTGGATTATCGAAGCTTTTTGGACTGCAATAAGAAGATTTTGGATCCGTTTACCGCGCACAGGATCTACCAAAATGAACTGATAAGACACTTGGACAAATAATGCATTCAGTCATTTGGACGGAGTTGTTAAAACTCACTCCACTCAAATCAATAGAGTTATATTTCACTCTATTCAAATCAAATTTAAAGTGACGTGGCTGGGATAAATGGGCCAGTCAGTCAGCCAAAACAAATTCCTGGACCAAGGTCGAAACGGGGAGCTGCTGGAGTCGAAGGCCCTCTGGGAGATAAGAGTGGCGAGCAGCTTGCCCACCCAATCCCTACCTCCCCCACCCAGGACTTGGCTTGTGCACTCCCCCCCCACCCCCCCCCTTCCTCTGCATTGGCGCTGCACTGTCGGCTGCCTCGTGTGAGGGATCACTCCCCCCCCCACAGCCCTGTAACAACCCCAACCCACTCCCCCCTCCTTCCGTAAATGGCGCTGCCTATGACGGCTGCCAGTCTGTTTGCGGTGGTGAATATGCATATGTTTGTCTCAAAGCTCTGTACCATTATCTAAAATGTAATAATTGTGGAATATTACTGTAATGAGCTGTATGTGTATGATCCAAGCGTCCTATGATCCTCATAGGAGCATAACAGAAAAAAGCATTCCATGTGAAGGTATTCTGTATCTTTGCATGTCAACTAATAAAGAAACTTGAAACTAAACATAACGTTAGTTTACAAAACATGACCCGTCTATATAACGTTGAGGAACAAATTATAAGTGTGTGGGTGTGTGTTTGTGAACATTGGACTGCAAACAGAAAATGCATCACAGTTAGACAGTAGCTACTGTTAGCTGCCCTTCCGGATTAGCTTTGAGCTAACTATCTTTCCCGACCCATGTATTCATTCCATTCTAAACATAACGTTAGTTTACAAAACATGACCCGTCTATAACGTTGAGGAACAAATTATATAGACGGGTAATGTTTTGAACAACTAACGTTACGTTTAGAATGGAATGCTAACTGTGATGCATTTTCTGTTTGCAGTCCAATGTTCACCAAAACACACCCACACACTTATAATTTGTTCCTCAACGTTATATAGACAGGTCATGTTTTGTAAACTAACGTTATGTTTAGAATGGAATGAATACATGGGTCGGGAAAGATAGTTAGCTCAAAGCTAATCCGACCTGTTTAACCACTAGCTTCTGTTAGCTAATGAAGGCTAATGCTGGCTGAGCAAGGAAATTAACAGTAAACGTTTTTACATGAAATACAGCCCAAAAACCCTGCTGACAAACGTTTGCTTGTAATAATACAAACGTTTCATTGCCTCTCTGTGACGACAAAGTTGTTTAAATAAGGGGAGAAAAGTAGCTAAAACCAATGTATTTGGATGGGACAGGAAGTACCATTGGCAACCGGAAGTCAGCCGGAAGTGCCTACTTTCAGGTTGTGCAAGTGGAGAGTTGCATTATGTGGCGGAACGATAAGACATCAATACTTGGAATGGCGATCAGATAATTGGAATATTCTTTTCGGGGTACATCCTAGTCAAGGTAAGGGCTATATGGTATCAATCTTGCGTTGATCCAATAATGTTTTCATTGCGATCCGAGCATATGTCTGTAACGCTACTCTTAACGTATTCCGTTGGTGACGATCAAAGCTTCGAAACCCCCGCCCCCCCCCCCCCCCCTACATTCATGATGGAACATATAACTGATCATATGCATTTGATTTTTTTTAAGTAGCGTGTGTAGGGACAAAGCGCCAATGCATTTACTATAATACACATTGCGACTTATAACCAGCCTCTCAGGAATTGGCCCGGATCATTCTGAAATAACTCTTATTCACCACGGTATAAAACGGGAACGTATGGATGGAAAATTATTATTTTTTTAATCTTGACCGGAAGAAACCCAGTGTCAAATGACTATGAGTATTGAATGCATGGCTATAATATAGAATTAGCTCTACAAACAAGGTGACCGATTACACTGGTTTAATGGGTGGCATGAGCCTATACACTTCCCGGAAGGGGCGTGGCACCCAATGTGTTAATGTGATGATCTGCACAAACAAAAATACTGTCGGTTTGGTTTTTTACAAACGTTATTAACCTCTTTCACCCGTGCGGTCGGACCTGTCGCAAAAATAAAAAGCAGACTGTATTTACAGTAGATTTCATTCTGTTCTTCATGCACGCCTGGTGATACTAAATCCAAATTGAACTCGGCCATTGGAAAAGAGTAGATTTGGTCTGATCCATAGATGTGCACTTTGGCTATATAATAAGGTAATTTATAGGCCTCATATGCTATAATAATATTTCAAATTGCATGGCTCCAGAATGATGGCAGAAGTCAGTACTGCATCTACAAAACCTTCCGTTTGATCTCAAGAAGATGCTGAACGAGCTCAGTGGCAGTTCTTCATGTCTGGTCACTGTCAAAGATGCAAAGAAAAATCATATTCTCCTTTGTTTCATCACAATTTAAGCAAGCCTAGTAATAGACACAATACATTTCACTGAGGTCCATAGATACCAAGAACATGACCTTGCAGAAGTGGAGCAATCTACCATTTACATGTATTTTAGGCGGATTTTCAGAGAATAGGGCTCCGGGCTTAACACATTTGGCGCCAGAAACGCTTTCCAGCGTTATTGCCCACCATGCGTTGTCTGCCAAGATCGCTGTACAGCGTTTTGAGATTAATATTTCATTTTTTTGCCATGGCATTCATAATTCATCCAGCCAACTTCCGGACTCCAGTGGGACCCTAGATGTGACTGCAACAGCTCAATACCGCCGCCCTGGTGGATGGTTGGGAGAGTTCCTCACAAAAACCGGAAGTGCCATCGGTGCATCAAAGAAATTCCTCCGGCAGTCTCGCTACGGGACTCCCGACTAGGGTTGGGCACCGAAAAATGGTTCTAATGGAACCGCTTCCGGAACCGGAAGTGACATAATTTGCATTTCGATTCTTAATTTTTTTTTTTTTTGCATCAAGTCAACAGAAAATTTATGAAAACTCGAAATAAGCTGTGACCCGTTTTGACCTGCACCTCAAAGAATCGGAATAGAGAATCGTTTAGAACAGGAATCGATATGGAGAATCGGAATCGTTCAAATCCAAACGATTCCCAACCCTACTCCTGACAAGACACTATAGTACATATGGATCGCTTTCTAAACTTAATAATCGACATGATTTTGGAGTTTATTGCGCCATACAAACCGGAAATGGACCTAGGCGATCGGCGTCGAATAATTGGGATATTTCACCACCAGTCTCATCGGCCCGCGGTAAGGGGAATATAACGTTATTTTCAGACCGATTGTTTATTCATTTCACTGCAAACCATCTGATCAATACATCACCCATACTACATAAAGCAGTTACTGATGATCAAGGAATTATAAACGACCCCCCTCCACGCATGAAGCATAATGTATACCGATCATATACATTTGAATTTTTTAATATAGCGTGTATGGGAGAGAAACGACAATCGATAATCTATCATGCGATTGGGCCTATAACTAGCGTTTTTGGAATTACAGCAGAAAAGATTAAAAACACTTATATTCTCGAAGGTATTAACACAACAATGTATGAAAGAAAAAGTATAACGTTCCCACATCCTGAACGATAGATAATCGATGTTGAATGGGCCATAGTAATGTCAATATAGCAATACAATTAAAAAAGTTATAGCCCTGCAAAGAAGGTAAACATCTCCATAGGCTTTTAATGGTGGCAGAGAGGGGTATGAGATGGGCACAACCCCCGGCGGTCAATGTGTTAAGGTTATTAAGAGTATTATTATATCATAGTCCATCTGACGTTTTTAACAAACCAAACGGTTGAACATTTAGCAAGTTATGGTTATTTCAATAGTACATGCACCATAGACATGCATGTTACGAGTGGGCATGTTACACCCACGCAAGATGGCCGTGTGTCGGTCTCCGTTGGCCAGCAGCGCGGGTGAGTCATCTAAATCTAGTGCTATTAGGGATGTCCGATATTATCGGCCGATAGGCATTAAATGTGATATCGGATCTTTTTTTTTTTTTTTTTTTTTTTAACATTTCTATAACCTTTATTTACCCAGGCAAGCAAGTAAGAACAAATTGTGATTTTATTTATAGTCAAAAGTATGCATAATGTTGTGTTAATTCCACAACAAGAGATATGTAATGTTAATTACCTGAAATTATTCCGTTTTTTCGGGGGGAAACTCTGCATATATCGGTATCGGTTGATATCGGTATCGGAAATTAAGAGTTGGACAATATCGGTATAGGTAAAAAAGCCAATATCGAGCATCCCTAAGTGATATACATCCATGACTGCAACTCACTCACCCCTCCCCTGGTACATTAAAAAAGCAGCCACAAAGTCAGACCAGGGACTCCAACAATTAAAATATTCCGACTGATCCCTATAAGCAATAATTGTCTATAACTCACTTTTCCTTTGGGTGCTCCTCCTCCCGTCTTGGTGTTTTTGGCATCGTGTTTGCCCTCCGACGAGTCTGAAGCCGGGGGGGGCTCACATGGCGCTGCAGAGGACAGAGTCAACACTTAATCACAACGCTCACCCATGCTTGAAAATCAACAGGGACACATTCCCCTCGTTTGGATGAAGACAGGAGGACCGTACCTGTGGTCACCTTGGCAGGGGGACCACGTGCAGCTGGTTTAGCAGGAGCAGCTGGTTTGGCTGGCATGAGCGACCGTGCCTTGTCAAGCAAGGCCACCACCTGGTCCTTAGAAGAAGGCTACAGTGGAGAAACATAAGTAAACAAAAGCATAGTCACATTTCCTAAACAAGCTGGAATACGTTGCAGAGAACCAGGCATACAAATTCCCACTGAAGAACAAGGGCTTGAAAAGGGCGATTGGAGGATCACAAAAAGAGGGCAGGGTTTAAGACGGACCAATTGACCTCATGGCACAAGCACAGTCACTTAATCCAGTCCACGTGGCCTACCTTGAGTTTCCCTGCAGCCTTATTCATCTTATCAAACCCCAAGTGCGTCATGAAAACAGGCAGGGCATCCTGGGCCTTCTTCCTCACGTCTCCATTGCGGTCTTCCAGGCAGACATACAGAGGGGCCACACACAGCATCAGGTCAGAGGGCACAGATCGCATGGAGGTCAGGCGCTCCGCCAGCCAGCCCAGCACCTAGGGGGAGGAGCCATCGAGAGCACAGATGAGCCCGTTGACATGGTGCAACAGCTGGTGCCTTATTATGCCTACCATTGCCATTAATTAAGTGACCTAGCACACACCACCCCTGCCCCTAATGGATGTCAAGAAGTTATACATAAACAATATTTGCAAAAGATTGCACATTTAACCAGTTCCTGCTATAGGCCGACTTGGAGCATAACATTGGTCAAATAAGCTGCTATCAATTTTGGCCAGTTGTTGAAACCATATGCTATAAATCAAACTATGTCAAACTGTAATCCTTTAAGTGGATGGAAGAGTTGTTGGATAGGAGGAGCAGTCAGAGGAAAGTCTTACTTCCGATAGTTTCCCTCTAAACACATCAAACTTCCAGACAGACTAATTATGTAATTAAAATGAGATGGGAATACATGTTAATATTCTATTTATGAGAATTCTCTTTATTTCAGGTCAGAGAAATGTACCATTTCCATACTAAAGAACATCCGTTTGTCTGTAACCCAGACCACCATAGGGCATCATCTCGCCATGACGACACCAGGATCAATCAATCAATAAATTCCATATTGGTCAAGAAGAACTAGTGGTGGTGGTGGTGGTCCCACCTCTTGTCTGAGGAAAGGGTTCTCCCTCTTGAGCTCCTCGGCGAGGTCCTCTCCCTCCAGCCACTCCTTCATACCAGTCTGCTCCACCCAGATGGTCAGGGTGGCCAGCGCTGTGGCACGAACAGTGTTCTAAGGTAAACGCACACAAACAACCATGAGGGGGACACGGCAGTGAGCAGCAGGGGTGGTCAGAATATTAGTTGATGAATTTTCACATAGTGTAAACACTGTTCGCCAATGAGCTCTCTTTGGCCTTAGTATTCAAACTGCACCCATTTTCCAACTCTGTACCTTACTGTCTCCCAGAGCAGTGATAACTGGCACGCCAAGCGCTTTGACATGCTGTTTGAGGGCAGGGCCCATGGCCGTGGCCATCTGCTGAAGGATAGACAGGGTCTGCTGGACCTGAAACACACCAACAGGATGGTATCACACACACACACACTAGTGCCACATCAAGCATCATGGCCAACGTTTGTGGCAGCAATGGACTTCCTACCCACCAGGATCTTGTTGGAGTCGCCAAGGCGTGCCTTGAGAGCGACGGGAAGATCTCCCACAGAGGGCTTGATGAGCTTAGCCTCCGAGATGACGGCAGCCACCTCATCTAGTCCTTCCTTCCGGATCTTCCAATTTTTATCCCCAATCTTAGCCAGCAGCTCCCCTGTGATTTTATCACTGCAAGAAGAAATATGGACAAAGGTCAGCTGAAAACCATATAACTGTCTAAAATGTGCTATATATAATTCAGCCACTAGATGCTGCACTAGAGCACCAGCCACAAACAATGGTGTGCCTGTGTGATTTTTGTCCATAGCCTCTTGTTTGCGAAGACGCTCTCCGATTGGCTAGCCCGCGTACAGCGAAGAAGAAAATACCCTCTCCGATGGTTTAGCTCCGAAGGGTCTCTTCCGCCTTGTACATATATATTCTCTGCTTCGAAGTGGTTATGCTTTGGCCCTCTTTCGAAGTGGGTTATGATTATGATTTATGATTTTATTACAGATCCCCATTAGCTGGTGCCATGGCAACCAGCTAGTCTTCCTGGGGTCCACAAAAAAATAAAAATACAAAAACAATTATTGCAAAACAGAATAAGTTATCCTTAGAGTTATAGTTAGGGTTGGGCTAACCCTAACCCACTTCGAAAGAGGGCCAAAGTATAACCACTTCGAAGCAGAGAAATTATGTACAAAGCGGACATTTATATCCCAGAGCCCTTCGGAGCTAAACCAATCAGAGAGGGTCTTCGCTGTACACGGGCTAGCCAATCAGAGAGCGTCTTCGCAAACAGAGGCTACAGGAAAAAATCATGCGGGATGCCTAGATAATTACAATTATTGTACACTATTTTGAAGCTGCGTATCAAATTAAGTGCAGATCAATCCTTCTACTACCATTAGTTTATACTATAGTCGTCAGAAACATTAACATTTTTGGTTGAAAATGAAGTTGATGAGCAAGCAAGCCGCCATTTTCTTTTTGAAAACGGAGCAGCGAAACAGGGACCAGTCAACAACTAGCAGCATATTTATCCAATGAGGTGCATTCCACATGTGGAAATGGGAAGTAGGGTAGGGGATACATGCATACAACTCATTTGACACCCAAAGATAAATAAATCATAAAATCCATAATATTTTTTTGGGAGAAAGCAATACTTAATTCTGCACCTTTACACCTTTTATAAAATGATAAATAAAGCAGAAAGATCACTAACGCTCAGTCAGAGTAGAGCTGGAGACACTGACCTGATGTCTGTGCGGGGAAGCAGGTCCATAACCGCTGCTGGTCCCCCCTCTTCCTCCTGCTCCTCAGCCTCGTCGTCATCCTCCTTCTGGCCCCCAGGCCCCTTAGTGGAGCCCCTGGTAGGAGCAGGAGGCTTCTGGCCCTGCATCTAAAACACAGCACATTCAGTCAGTGAACATATACGGTCATACTTCAAGGAGGCCTGACGGCACGGAACAATTTCAAAATGGTCGTTATTCCTGTGCTCTGGGACAGTTCAGTCAATATTTGTTAAGAATGCTTGAATTTGTGTCGTCACATGGATGTAAAGCCTGGTGCTGAGGCACCGACTATAGAAGGTTCCGATTTTTGGAACCCTAGCCCCATTAAAATGTCTTACCTACCAATACTGAACCTTCAGTACAATCAAAGCTGTTCCCCAATACTAGCTCCGGCTAGTTAGTTAGCCACAAAGCAATGCAAAGTTGCACGTATTGCTGCATAGCGTTTTCTGGGATTAGACAGGACTACTCTAAAACTATAGTCGTATTCATCACGGTATAAAATGGGAATGTATGGATGAATAAAGGTCCCCCGTTTTGCTATTCGGGCAATTTTACACAATTCCTGAGAGTATAATATTGAACACATCTGTAAGGTTTTCAAAAAAAATCTTTGTTTTGTATTTCTAATCAAGTACTCTAAAGCAGCATTTCAAGCCGTTTTGGGCTGGGCTCCGCCCATACTCGCAAAGCGCTTTGAGTGACAGTCACCCACACAGCGTGATACATACAAGAGGGAGCGAGCGAGAGAGAGGAGAGATCGCTCCGTGAACGTGTGCGAGCGGCTCGACCGGCGATTGTGTGTAAAATGCAGGTTGGAGAGAGAGAGGGAGAGTCAGGGACGTGAGCGTGCGTATGCGCTGTGTGAGAGGCTGCGATTGTGTGTAAAATGCAGGTTGGAGAGATAGAGAGGGAGAGAGTCGGGGACAGAGAAACCGCTTCTGCATTATTCCCACTGCTCCGTTGTTGAGCGAATTGTTGATTCTGGGCGGTGACTACAACCAGGGGCTGAGCAGATCAGTGCCTTATTCACGTCAGCAAAACAGTCAAATCAGAATGGCTTAGTTCAGTGGGGGAGGATCTCGTGATATCTGAACTAGAGCAATCCGCCAAAATGAGAATCTGAGACAGACAGTTGATACAACCACCTAGGGGTGGACGGTATGGTCTAAAATTTATATCACAGTATAATTTGAAGCATAGACGTAACGGTATATATCACGGTATCATCGTTTTTGATAACATTTTTTATTTTATATAATTTTTTATAAAATATATATAATTAGACTTGTACTTGAATTATCTGCGAGACATCGCCACCACGCAACAAGCTCCACTGTCTGTGTGTACTCTAGTAGCCTCCAGCTACGGCCAGGATTCTCCGGAGCTGCACCTGGACCTATACTCGAGTAGCCTCGAGCAGAGCTACGGCCAGGATTCTCCGGCGCTGCACCTGGACCCTATTGTATTGGTATAACGTTAACAAGCCCTCAGCTCGAATACGCATCGAATCAGTGTTATAAGACATTGATATCAGGAGCTATCTATAGCTACTGCTAGCCGGATATATAACGTTAATACAACGCCTCAGTGAATTATTTAGTTCAATGGGACATTTCGTTTTGAACGGTGAACTAACAGCTAACAGGTAGCACACACGTCTCTACTAGACTTTGTGGAGCGTTTGTTGATGTCAGGAGCTATCAGTAGCTGGCCGACTAGATACCGTTCGGTTAGACAATGCCTCATCATGTATTAAACTAAAAGTGAATAGTTGACTGGGTCATTTTGTAACGGTAGCTAAGCTAACGTTAGCTCAGGGAGACGCCGCCGTCCTCCCGACAGCTCCCGTGTCCCGTCCCACTAGACCCGTGTTTACATGCGTGCGGTAGGGACTGGCACGCCCACTGCACGAAGCCTCCTAAATAACTTTTTCCAGTTCGCACATATCTATTATCTATGACTAATTCTATCTATTTTTAGGGGCAAATGCGAGTGAAATAGTCACGCTGTGGTTACATGACGTCATTGCTATTTTAGAGCTGCACTACCGGTTACACGGTATAGTTAAAATCCATACCGTAGAGCAAATTCATACCGTTTATACCGTCCACCCCTACAACCACCCATTGCTAGAAAACAATGCTAAACACTGGAAAAGGCCATTTATAAGACAGGGGACCTTTAACACATATAGAATTGATAGTCAATGTCAAATGGGCCATAGTATTGTATCCATAGCTATAATATAGAATATAGTAATAGCCCTGCAAACAGCCACGTATTCCTATATTTTAGAGCGTCGGCCTTTAACAACACATCACGCATATCGCTGTGGCGTCCATTGAGTTAATGACTGTAAGACATTGATTGAAAACTTTATTAACAGATTGCAGAATGGGTACAATACAGTACAGCTCAATACACACAATTGTTAACACTTTCAGTGCCCAGCAGGGGGCGCACATTTAGTGCTTGAATGCCCACCATCCACTGCAATGTTAGCCATAATTAACAGATTAAGCGATATTAATGCTATGCGTCTAATTTTATTTTTTTATTTTATTTATCCTTTATTTATCCAGGAATGTCCCATTGAGATACAAGATCTCTTCTTCCAGGGAGTCCTGACCAACACAGCACACAACAAGTTTCAACAAAAAACATACAATTCAAATATAAATACAGAGGGTCATTTGTGCAGTGGCAAGGAGCATAATCACATCAACAATAGCATCAGGTAAAACAGTTACATGTTTCATAAAGGGCTAATCGTAGCATACCTTTAAAAGCATTCACAGTAGGAAGTGCCTGTAGACAAAGTTTCACTTGCAGCGTATTCCATAAAAATCTGCCCGTCGCATTATCAATGACTCATTTCCAGTCAACATTGTCAAAGCGGATTGTTTTTTTATCGGTTCATTTCCGTTTTATAGCATTTTGAAAAGCCCTCGTTTTCACGGAAAAATAAGATTCCATGAAAATCGCCCTGTACTGTAATATTCTAGAACGTTGTCATTTTTCGGCCTATTTATGAAGTTTTCAAATAAACGCTAGATCGATAGTATGTGTACGTGTGCACACTGGTGCCGCGCGCTGAAAATCCGATTATCTCCGTTCCCGATTGATCTTAGTCAAACAGCCATATCACATTATAGGGGAAAAGCTTATATCTCCGTGAAAACGGGTCAGATTATCCTAAGACTGGTAAAATAGATTCCTTACCCGAGATCAGATGGTATCCAAATGGATTATTCCAATTCCTGATCGCCATTCCAAAAATCAATCCTTTTATTGATCCCATGCGTATACTGTAAAACACATTACACGCTGAGCTGAGGGTCCAGAATGAATCTGATCGGCTCCGGTATGTGTGAGAAGTAAAATGTGGATTCCGGAGGTTTTTTTTTCTCATCGAGTCCAATCCAAAATGGTGCATTACCATCTGGGAGATGATAGGGGCGCTTTTTTCACATCAGAGCACCTGGCAGGGCAGGATTACCAACGGTAGACTCGGTTGATGAAATATGAACTCAGATCACTAATAAAAAAAAATCCGAGAATTCTCGTGATGGGCATTCAATGTGTTAAGGGGATGATAATATAATAATGATAATGCAGGACCTGTTGCAGAGGTCTTTATTCGGCATGGAACGACACTCAATGTTTTAGTGGTACACAGTGGTTAGTTTTTTCTTTTTTAGCACACACCGGAACACACACGCATGCATTGTCTCTTTAGGATCGCAGATGCGATTCGTCTCTGCGATTAACCCATCCCGTCGTCCTTCACCCCCCCCCCCCAAGGGCAGCCGGGAGCAGACAGGAGTCAACGTGAGCCGCGCCAGGGGACCAATCCAAGTGCTCCTGTCAGTCTTCGTCAAGGACGCCACAGCGTTAGCGATCTGTTGTTGTGCATGTTTTTCCATTGGGTTTATCTTATCGGGGGGGAAACTCTTGCGAGCACGGGGAGAACATGCAAACTCCACACAGAAAGGCCTGGGAGATATCCCACCTGGGTACCTGGCATCATGGAAACCTGGTCCCCAAGCGGGAATCAAACCCTGGACCTTCTTGCTGTGAGGAGACGGTGTTAACCACTACACCACCGTGCCGCTTGAGAAACACCACTACACCACTGATGCAGACCAGAGAAAGACGTTTGTCTTGTTTACATCAGGGTCCCCCATTTTCAATTCATCAGGACAGAGGTTAGTGTTTTGGCATCTGGACTGTATAGAAAAACAAGTCTGCTGGTGTTTTAGGGCCCCTCGATGCCAAAAAACGCTCTTTTATCAAAAGCCTTGGTGTCACTTTTGAGATTTAAATTTGACAGACTCCTTTGTTCAGTTGAGGCTTTTGACTAACGTAAAGCCCTACCTCTCTCCCAATGACCTGGAGAGGGTTATCCATGCCTTCATATCATCTAGGCTGGACTATTGTAATGCCTGGCTGTATGTGGGTCTAGACCAGCTCTCCCTGCGATGCCTGCAGCTGGTGCAGAACGCTGCTGCACGCCTCTTGACCGGCACAAAGAAGCGTGAACACATAAAACCAGTGCTGGCTTCCCTGCACTGGTTCCCCATTCGCTTCAGAGATTTTTTTAAATTTTATATTTCCAAGCACTATTTCATTTTCAAGGATGTCACTCGAAGGATACAATTCACTTTTAAATGCAGTTTTTTTAAGCATCTTCTTGGCCTGCCTGCCAGCTAGAGCATCACACGTGAAGAAATGAGCGTGTGAGACAGCGACTAGTCAGATTTTTATTAAAAACAAAAAAAGCGATTTCTTGTTTGAGAACAATTTGATCATGGATGAACAAAACATTCAATGCGAATGGTCGATTTGAATGTCAAGGACTTCAAGTTCAAGTTTCTTTAATAGTTGTCATACAGAAGTACAGAATACTTTTATACAAAATGCTTCTTACTGTTACGCTCCAGAGACTGCAAGACAAGATAAGTATGAAATAAAATAACATAGTATAGCATGTAAATTAGAAGTAAAAAAAAATGAGGTCACAGTGTTCAGTATAGACATATGTACAATGTTCGATGCAGAATAGACGTTACTGAGTTACCATATAATATACAATACTGTGCAGTGTACTTAAGCATTACATCACACGCAGGAGTGGTTTGTGACCAATAAACCATGCCTAGGGGTGGTCGTTAGACCCCCCTAGGCATGGTTTATTGGTCACAAATCACGACTGCACGTGGTGTAAAGCTTTTATACAACTGCCAGATTCATCCAACCTTATTTCTATACAATAAACACACATTAATCGAAGATTTATTGAAAAAACCATCCGCCAGAAAAAGTAGTTCCCACAACTACAAAAAAGACAAGTTGCCTCCATGTGGAAGCAGCTTGAAGTGCATCCAACCAAACTAACACATCCAACTGTGTATTATTGGAATGATTGAGAGAAGTTGCCTCATGTGGAAGCAGCTTGAAGTGCATCCAACCAACTAACACATCCAACTGTGTATTATTGGAATGATTGATTGAAAATTTTATTACCAGATGCAGAATGGGTACAATACAGTACGGCTCAATACACACAATTGTTAAGGGAATGCAGACCTACTTTCCATAGAACTTCATTCTTAGATGCTTCTATATAAAGTAGGTAAAACAAATTAAAAGGTTTTCTTTGCCCTATAGGAAAAAAAACGTTTTCTTCGCCCTATTTTTTTATTTATTTCTTTTAGCCTAAACTTAACCAGTTGGAAACCAGGGGTACAGTAATAAAATTAGCAATCAACCAATCAATCAATTCAATAGACCATGCTCACTTAAAACAGCGCTGCTTCTCTCTCAGTCTGACTCCCCCGCTGTTGCAGACAGGAGTGTGTGTGTGTGAATGTGAACGTGTACGTGTGTGCGTGTGTGTGTGTGTGTTTGTGGGTACGCCAGCGTCGGACAGTGTGAGAGTGAACGCTGCAGTCAGTGGGAAGGAAGTAGAAATTTAAATCAATCAATTAATCTATCAATCAAACCGCGATTTTTCTTTTGTTCTAGATTGACTCAAGACCCATCAATTACATCATCCAACATTGTTTAAAGGACTAACACATTCCCCTTGACAGAATCGCTTCATATTTAGTCGTTATGGTGCTTTCAACATAACCATTTGTTGTCCGCGATCTTGTTTTCTCCCGGAGTGAGCCGGGGAGGGTTATGTGATTCGGTTGTGGGCGGGTCCTGAGCCCAGGACCGTGGATTGTTGCCAATAAAGACGTGTGAATGGCCAATCAGAATCGAGAAATTTGCATGCCGTTGTATAATAATACAATACTATATAGTGCAAGGCAGAAATGGGATGAGGTGCAATTTAGGTACAATTTACAGTGGGTGTACGAGTTGTAGTGCAAATCCTTTATCAATAAATATAAAGTGTGTTTGTGTGGTTTAAGTGAGTGTGTGCGTGTGTGCTGTGTGCATTTGATGGTTGTTGCATAGTGTTTATTGTTCGTTTAGCAGCCCGATGGCCTGGGGATAGAAGCTTCTTCTGAGTCTTTCTGTGCTCGCCTTAAGACTCCGGTATCGCTTGCCTGACCGCAGCAGTTCAAAGAGGCAGTTGTTCGGGTGGCTCGAGTCCTTAATAATTCTCTTAGCCTTCCCCCTGCACCGCTTGTTGTAAATGTTCTGGAGGGTGGGAAGCCCCCCTCCAATTGTGCGTTCGGCTGAACGTGTCACTCTTTGTAGTCTGCTTCGGTCTTGTGCAGTGCTATTCCCAAACCAGGAGGTGATGTTGCCAGTCAGGATGCTCTCTATTGTACATGAGTAGAAGTTCCTAAGGATCTTCTGACTGACTTGGAACTTCCTTAGGCGCCTGAGGAAGTAGTTGTGCCTTCTTCACAACACTGTCAATGTGTGTGGTCCATGTCAAGTCCTCGGATATGTGGGCTCCGAGGTACTTGAAACGGTTCACTCTCTCAACCGGTGCCCCGTCGATGCTGAGGGGGCTGTAGTCCTTGACCCCTGACCTCCTGAAGTCCACAATCATCTCTTTTGTTTTGCTGACGTTCAGGGAGAGGCAGTTCTCCTGACACCACTGTGACAGATTCTCTACCTCTTCCAGGTAGGCCCTCTCGTCGTTGGCAGAGATCAAGCCCACCACTACTGTGTCATCAGCAAATTTGATGATTGTGTTGTTGTTCCGCTGTGCCACGCAGTCATGCGTGTACAGGGAGTAGAGGAGGGGGCTCAGAACACAGCCCTGGGGGGCCCCTATGTTGAGCGTGATGGATGAGGAGGTGCAGTTGCCTGCTCTTACCACCTGGGGTCTGCCCGTCAGGAAGTCCAGGACCCACTGGCAGAGGTCATAGTTCAAGCCCAGGTCCCTGAGCTTGGCTATGAGTTTGGAGGAGACTATGGTATTGAATGCTGAGCTGTAGTCGATGAACAGCATTCTCACATAGTTCCCCTGCCTCTTGTCCAGGTGTGATGCTGCTGTGTGCAGCACATGGGCTATGGCGTCTGTTGGGGCGCCCATAAAAGTGGACCCGTTGGGGCGATATGCAAATTGCAGGGGGTCCAGGTTGATGGGGAGGGAGGAACAGATGTAGCCCTTCACTAGCTTCTCAAAGCACTTCATGGCTATGGAGGTGAGGGCTACAGGGCGGTAGTCGTTGAGGCAAGCGGGCGTAGATTTTTTGGGTACAGGGATGATGGTGGACTTCTTCAGACAGGTGGGGATGACAGCCTGTTCCAAGGACAGGTTGAAGATGTCAGTGAATACCGGGGCCAGTTGGTCGGCACAGACTTTTAGGACGCGGCCGGGGATGCCGTCCGGTCCTGCTGCCTTCCTGATATTCACTTTTTTAAAGATCCGTCTCACCTCATGCTCTGTTACCCTGAACACTGAGTCTCCCATCAGCAGACCCCCCCCCCCCCCCCATTGCTGTGGTTTGTAGGCTGGTGTTATTCACAGCCTCAAACCTTGCATAGAAGGAATTGAGATCATTTGCTAAGGAGATGTCACTGTTCAGTTTGAGGGGGGTGCCTTTGTAATCTGTCATTGTTCTGAGGCCCTGCCACATGCCTCTAGAGTCAGCCTGTTCAAACTGAAGTTAAACTTTATCCCTGTAACGCCGTTTTGCCTCCATTACTGCTCTCCTGACGTTGTATCTTGCCGTCTTGTGTTCTTCCATGTTGCCTGTCACCAGCCCCGTGTTGTATGCTGATGTGCGCACTTTCAGAGCCTCACGGACGGATTTATCTACCCAGGGCTTTTGATTTGGGTAGATTCTAATTGTGGACTTAAGCACAGTGTAAAAGAAAATGGGCTGTATTCCAGGCCTCGACTTTTTTTTTCTTTCTTCAAGCACTTCAAGGACCTTGTGCAAACCCTGGATATTGTAAAATCAACTGGTGTGAGGCAAGAGGACAACCCAGTAAAATTCCAAATCTAAAACGTCAGGCCTTACCTTCTTCGGAGGCCCTGAAGGCTTGGCTGGGGCCTCAGGCGCCGCCTTGGGGGCAGGCTTCTCCTGTTCTGCTCCTCCTCTCTTCCCCCCGGCCAGCGCCATCTTGTCCGCACACTCTTTTATCTGGAGAACAAACAATTACTGAAGCAATCAAGCCATAAGAGGTATGGGACTGGGCCGACTGACCGTTCTAAAGAACTGAAGTCATCAAGAGAATTTACAGGAAAAATACTTTTAAAGCCTTGTTCGAAATAGGTACACTATTAAACATTTAAATATGCATATAAAAAAAGCATTTTTTTTTTTTATTTTACTAGAA
Source organism: Notolepis coatsorum (assembly GCF_963971535.1). NCBI lineage: Eukaryota > Metazoa > Chordata > Actinopteri > Aulopiformes > Paralepididae > Notolepis > Notolepis coatsorum. The sequence goes on along the minus strand of NC_140167.1, from coordinate 96,133,468 downwards.
AGCACAAATCTCCGGCAGGCGGGACGGCCTAATAACAGATGTATGATGAACTTTTATCTAAAGCCATGAGAGAGTAGTGCTGCATATGACCCGTTCTACATTCTTTGTGGAGCATCTGATGAGAATGTTTTGGGGTTGTGTGGCATTATGAAAAGACAGGGGGGCTATGGGAATATAATAACGCAAATGAAAAGCAGCCATCTTCCTTGTGAAAAAAAAATAGGACCTCTTTTTCTGCATTAGGAGTAGCCTATAGACCAGGGGTCAGCAACCTTTTTGACATGGAGTGCCTGTTTGAAATATAGTTGTAACTAGTGTGCCTCAACAATATTACATGCATCGTAATTTTTTTTCTGATAATCAGGTATTTTTAATGCTAATCTTTACATTATTACATCATTATTGTTATTGTTATTATTAACAATATTATTATGATTGTTGTATCAACCCTAAATCTGAGTTTGGGGGGGGATGGGGAATGCAATGCAGACAAACAGCTGCATACAGTGCGACCATTTCACTCACATTTGCCCATTCATTTTTGGACACATCACACACCATCGGTGTGTGTACTGTACGTGTGCTGTCATAGCTCCACCTACAGGCCTAATGGAGAACACCAGGATGTGAATGGAGGGTGAATGTGAGGTATATCGTGTAAATAAGTTTTGATTGATCGCAAGACTACACTGTAAAAAAAAATTATAATAAGTTACCAGAACTTAAAAATATTGAGTTCAGTTACTGTGCATTAAGGTTCAGTTTTCAATCCATAATAAGTTAACAGAAAAATAAGTACACAACCACATTATTTCAACCTAATAAAACTATGTTTATTGTCATTGTTTTAAGAACACAAGTTGACTTGGTAATACTCACATTTTGAGTAAAAAAAAAAATGGCTTTTAACATGTGCAATGTTCAATGAAATAGAAAAATAAATAATAAAAATTGTTGATTAGGGCGGCTACATGGCGTAGTGGGCAAGGCGCTCGCCACGAAATCTGGAGACGCTGGGCTTGCCTGTTCGAGCCCAGCGCTCCACATTTGCTTTCAGTTTAGCTGGTCGTCCGTACTAATACACATTGGCCGTATTAGGGGGTGGGAAACTGATGGGTGGGGATCGGGCGTTGTGGACAGCGACTCCTACAGGTCGGTTGGTGCGCCTGCGCAGTAGAATCAGGAAGTGTCGGGGGCAGCGTGAGCCTCCCACGCGTTACTCCTCGCCACTGAGAGATCGAGCTGCGCAGGTGAAAAGATGCGACTGCTGTTACCTCAAGTACCGGAGGGGACTTGTGCTATGTATGACTTAGTCCACATTGCAGCCGGCTTGTGGGAGGCAAGAAACAGCGTTTGTGACAGGGGAGGGTTGAATTGGATGTTACGAAATTGGGATGGGAGAAAATATAGAAAATGGGAGAAAAAGTGGATAAAAAAAAAAAAAAATTGTTGATTAATCCCACTGGTCACAATGGTGACCGTAATAATGTTTTTGTTATAAGGCTCTGCAAATGTTACTGAATGATGTAGCAATGTATTTCCAGCTAAATTGAAATAATAAACAAATAAAGGGTCTCAATTAAATATGTGGTAGTAAAAAGAACCTGTTGGAGGATTTCAACAAGATAAATGCGACAACAGTGCAAAATATTTCACTATAATATTTCACTATAATATTTCATATATATAATATACTGCTGCCCCCTGTGCCTATGCAAATGCCCCCGCGTGCCTATGCAGGCACGCGTGCCTAGGGTTGCCGACCCCTGCTATAGACCTACACACTAGACCTACACACACACCAGAGTGGTAGTGGCCCATTAGCAGACTTAAATCATTTGGGAATATTTCCAATATAGCTAATTAACTGAACTATTTATGATGATCATCAACTATCCAGTTATAGTGTATAGTTTGTGTGAGATAGGATAGATTGCGAGTAAATATGTCGAGCATGAAACCTGAGATTTGGTGAACATCCTTTGATAATATTATAGCAAAATATCTCTTGAATCGTCTGCCATTGTAGCTAGCCGTTACCGTTTAGTTGGACTTTGAATGAAAAGTGAATTGAACCCTGTAGCTCACCTTGTCAAGCTTGAGTTTGTCAAGGTCAGCCAGGAAGGGGTTAACCGCCTTCTCTCCAACCACCTTCATGATGGTGGCCAGCGCCTCGAACGCAGCGTCACGCACTTCAGGAGCAGAATCCATCACTTGCTACCATGGGGACAGGGAAAACAAAACTGATCAATAGCAAGCAATATTTTGTTTCCTGTGATGCATTTATTAATTAAGGGCGTGTTCACACCTAAAAGTCCGGGGATAGTCCGGACTTTCTGGTGGACCAAATGTGAAAATGATACATTGTTTGATTTTGGTCTGCGTTCACACTACCCTTTTTGGTGCGGATCTAATTTGTAAACAAAGGACATACAGTCGCATCTATTGGACTATAGCACTCACAACAGTTGCCGGCAGCGTAATGAGATACGATTACGAGCGCGCCAGCCGCCACTAAGAGTCTGTCACTCATTTGCTCTAGATTAGGTACTATATAAAGTTCGATCGCGTTCACACCAACAGCAAACACACCATGGTCCACTTTGAAACGAACAGAGTCCCAACTTTTCAAGAGGACCATGGTTCGGTTGTTTGGTCCTCAATATAGTTCGGTTTGCGTTCACACCTGTACAAACCAAACGGACTATTGATCTAAAGGGACCATGGTCCACTTAAAGTGGACCAAACAGGGTAGGTGTGAAATGAAATGGTTACAAATGAATGTACCATCTACAATGTCATTGGATCAATGGAATAAAGTAGGGATGTCCGATATTGGCATTCAAATGTAATATCGGTATCCAATCTTTTTTTTAACCTTTATTTACCCAGGCAAGTAAGAACAAATTCTTATTATATTTATTGTGAAAAGTATGCATAATGTTTTTTGGGGGGGGGGGGCCCCGCATATATCGGTATTGGAAATTAAGAGTTGGACAATATCGGTATATCGGATATCGGTAAAAAGCCAATATCGAACATCCCTAAAGCATTATTTTGAAGGTTTCCATATGAGCAGTGGTGTTGGAGCGGCACTAGCTGTGCGCACCTTGAGCAGGGCAGCACAGAGGGGTTTGAGCAGGGCCTTGGGCAGGGTGGAGGCGGCGCAGAGACGGATGCTTCTGGCCAGGAACAAGGAGGCCTGCTGCTTTACGTTCGGGTTCTTGTTGTCCATCACAGCCAGGACGTCTTCGCTCAGGTTCTGGAGGGTGGTCTGAGGACATGATGCAACAACACGGTCAAAATGGAATACATCTAACTAAACAGACATGCCTAGTTGTCAAAGGAATGATGGCATGGATGGATCACTATGGCCCCTGTGCAGATACTCTCGATACCCTACATCAGTGGTTCCCAAAGTCGGGGTCGCGACCCAAAGGTGGGCCGCGAGCAGCCACGGATGGGCCTCGAGATGATTAAAAAAATAAAATAAAATAAAATTATTTTAATTTTTTTTGTCAGGTCACTGAACTTAGAAGCAGGCCAGGACAGTGTTTCTAGTTGTATTCTAAAATTCTTGTGCATTGGGCCGCGGCTCTCTGACGCCTTATTTTCTGGGCCCCGGCCTGAAAAGTTTGGGAACCCCTGCCCTACATCACAGCATTCCTTTGGCAAATATGCTCTACGGGCTCTTAATTGGCTTCGATAGACTAAGCATCGATCCAGTCCTGGAGTTTAATTCCAGGAAGATTAAGTACAGGCAGCTCCAAATGCACATGAGACATTCTATTCATTAACCTCTTAACTGGCGCCCATAAAAGTGGCCATTTTTAAACTTGAACTTGAGGACTGCATACTTTTTTTTCCAAACCAAAATACTACACTTTATACTTATAGCATATGCAAGATAACATTCTGAAGTTTGATACAATAAAGAAAATTCACTTTTTTTGTAGTACCGTAGTTGCAATAACTAAAATAAATTTGTATTGCTGAAATTCGGAATCGGATCCCTGATTCGCTCATCCCCACATCACATGGGGTATCATTGGGAAGCCACTCATTGGTTACAACTACGGGTGTAAAGGTACATGTAGCCGTACCGAACGGAACCGTTTCATTGTGTACCGAAGGAATACAACGGTATGTTAACCACTAACGACCGCCCACTGGGGGCTTTTCCCCACAAATATTACAATTTTTTTTACAAGTACATTATTAATATTCATTGACAGCCCTACAAGTACAATTAGTTACTGCACACTACATCACCCCTGAGTGGAACATGGAAAGCCAAACTTTCCCCCACTGTACCGAAAACCCGTACCGAACCGTGACTTCAAAACCGAGGTACGTACCGTAACCCTACCATGGTTTGTGTACCGTTACACGCCTAGTTACAACCCTGTCAATAATTTGAGATCGCCAAATGATTGACAGGAGTCGCGGGTGGTATTCGAAAAAATAAGTCTGCTGGCGCACGCCTCACATATCAGCATGCAACTCGAGAACCGCCGAGCAGATTTTGTCGATCGACGGCAACAAATTAGGGCTTTAATTTAATCTATATTGTATTAAAAATATATGCACACAGAGCCGCTAGGTCACCAAAGTGGTGTATCGGGCCAGTGGGCAAATAGTCCTCAAAACGTCCCGGGTCAGTGCCAGTTAAGAGGTTAACAAACTTCCTTAATATTAGTTTGTTTAGAGACTCCTGAGGAATGGAGCTGTAAATGGTCAGGGAATTCTCTTGGTTCACCTCTCAACTAGCTAATGTGTTCTGATGCATGAAAAGCGCAAAAATAAATCTTAAAAAAATAAAGAAACCCAACACAGGACATGGACCGAGATGACAGGAGATCAGCGAACAAGAACTTAATGGAACCCAACCACTCACAGTTAAGAAGACGGCATCAATAGCCTCTTGTAGCTGCTGCACCACCTGGGGCTTCTTCTCCTTGAATTTCTCCAGAAGCGTCGACACCACCTTTAAAGAAAGATTCAAACATCACTCGGGTGCAGTTAGCGCTGCACAATTAATACAACATCTAAATAGCAACATGGCCACGTGCAATTCATAGAGATATAGGAATTCAAGCGCATACATTTTTTCTTAATTTTATCTCCTGACCGAACTTAAGTCATATTCTTATTTTAACCTCCACTGTATATTTTGAACATATTTTCTATTGACCGTTTGCATAATATTTGCATAATATTGTTATAGGCTATTGTCAAGAAAGGAAGTACATTATTTTTAATTGTGGCTTTAATTCGTAGCCTTAAGAGAAGCAGTCTCCTAGCAGCTTCATTAATCCCGATCCGTCTCAGCCACAGCATAACTGAGACCGGCTATGGCAAAAATTATATAGACTACTGTAAATAAAATAGCCTATAACATTATAAAGGATAGGCTATAGGAGGGGTTCCCAAGATTTCTTCCCCAGAGCCCCACGATTCCTTGGAGACATAGGAATGTGATCATAATGATATAGGCTACTGGTCCGTTGGCGAGGAGATAGCCCACAGCGGATAGCCATTAGAATAGCCAGGGGTGGCCAACTGGTCAATGTGCCATCCATATGGTAAAATAATAATTAAATTTTTTTATATATATTTTTTTTATATATATATTTACAGACTTTTTTTTTTTTTTTTTTTTATTGTCCATTTGCATGTTCTTTGTATATACGATTCTATGGATCTCAGGGGATGTATTCCCAGTGTCAGAAATATTGTGTCGTTACTAGGCTTGAGTAAATTGTAATGAACCAAAAAAGGAGAATATCTATTCATAATTTCTTTTTAATCTTTGACTGAAAACACCATGCTAAAATTTTCCAGACCTGAAAAATCTTAAGCAAATGAATAAAGAGATGATTAAATAGAAGGTTTTGTAGATACAGTACTGAATTCTGCCATCCAAATTTGAAATATGATTTATAGAATATCAGGCCTATAAATTACCTTATTATGGCCAAGTCGCACATCTATGGATCGGGCCAAATCTCGCCTTTCCAATTGCATAGTTCAATCTGGATTTAGCATCACCAGGTGTGATTCACAAACCGTGAATGAAATTTTTTTAATGCATATTTCTCCACCATTTATCAGATTGCAACGCCTTTTTTTGCTAGACTTTCGCAGAAAGGTAGAGCAAGTGTTCTGTATTATGGCAATAACGTTCAGGTTTGTGGGAGATAATTATTATTTTATGGTTTCATAAGCGTAAAGATACAAGGACAGTTAGATTAACGATCAAGTTAGTTTACTGTATGCAGGCTTCGCAGGGCTCCGTGTCTGTGCCATGCGTTATGCGCAAGTTACCGTTACAAAATACCCTGTATGCCTCTACAAATCATATTATACCAGGTAGCCAATTGATGGAAAATCCATCACGACTAGGAATCAAATTGACGGAAATCCGTCACAGGACGGAGAACTTTAATCCCTGAATATATCAAGCAAAATGTATATCAAAATACCATTATAAATTAAGTATTGTGCTACTACAGAGATGCCCTGGCCTACAAATTGCATTTAACGGACTTAAAATACCGGTAAATACTTTTTGTTGTACAGACCCCGCCCCCCCACCCAAAAATTATAAAATCACAAGAATTTAAATACGTTTTTCAATTAAAAATGATTGCCTGCAACTATAAAAAAAAATAAAAAAAATCAGCCTTTATATCAGTTATAAAGTCATACGAGTCAGTTTGTTCATTCATGACATAAAGGGAACTTACATGGCCAGCATATGTGCCAAACTTCTTCCTCAGACCAGAGGCCAGCCCAGCAAGGCATTTCGCCGCCAGAGATACCAACATAATATTGGAGTCTTTGCCAATGACCTTCAAACAAAGAGTAAGAGTTAGTGTATGTGGTATACAGTCGGGTTGGGTTACCGAACTCTGTACGAATTACATCGGTAGGTACTACGGAGTACCGATTCACGCCAGATCAACGAGTGTAATATGCTAGACAAGAGGGAGCCTTTTCCACAAATATATATACATTACTAAATATATGACCCGTCTGTTGGGTCTTTGGAAAGACCAGACAAGGTCAGAGGAGTTTGACAATTTTTACTGAGGATGGCCAGATAATGTTGATATTTAAAAAACACAATACATGATCATGCCATTTATTTTGTGTGGCGTTACAATACAATTTTCTAAATAACAAAAACGTATTCATTTACAACTGAAATTACATTTTAGAGTCGAGAGGTACCGCTGGGTACAGATACTCCAGGAACTGGTACCGGTTCAAATGGGAATTACCCAACCTTAGTACCATTAGGCTGGAATCTGATGCAGTAAGCAGTAGGGGTGTAACAATGCATCGATTCTAATGTGACGATTCAACTGCATCGATTTGAAAATGTTAGAATAGATTATAATCAAAATGAAAGAATAAAAGAGTGTGTGTATTGTTTTTATTGACTTAGTCCATTCATGCTGAGTGAATCAGTTCCCCCAGCCACATTTGTGTATTCAAATTTTTTGGGGGAATTAAAGAAAATGTATCGAATCGTGGTCAAAAGAGATTTCATGATGCATGATTGAATAGTTGCCTGAAGAATGGTAATCTAAATGAATGGTTGTGAGGCGGCATCGTTACAGCCCCAGTGAGCAGACTGAGGTGGCATCGTTACAGCCCCAGTGAGCAGACTGCAGTAAGGTGGCATCGTTACAGCCCCAGTGAGCAGACTGAGGTGGCATCGTTACAGTCCCAGTGAGCAGACTGAGGTGGCATCGTTACAGTCCCAGTGAGCAGACTGCAGTAAGGTGGCATCGTTACAGCCCCAGTGAGCAGACTGCAGTAAGGTGGCATCGTTACAGCCCCAGTGAGCAGACTGAGGTGGCATCGTTACAGTCCCAGTGAGCAGACTGCAGTAAGGTGGCATCGTTACAGTCCCAGTGAGCAGACTGCAGTAAGGTGGCATCGTTACAGCCCCAGTGAGCAGACTGCAGTAAGGTGGCATCGTTACAGCCCCAGTGAGCAGACTGTGAGGTGGCATGGTTACAGCCCCAGTGAGCAGACTGTGAGGTGGCATGGTTACAGCCCCAGTGAGCAGACTGCAGTAAGGACTAAGGTGGCATGGTTCCAGCCCCAGAGAGGTGGCATGGTTACAGCCCTAGTGAGCAGACTGTGAGGTGGCATGGTTACAGCCCCAGTGAGCAGACTGCAGTAAGGTGGCATGGTTACAGCCCCAGTGAGCAGACTGCAGTAAGGACTAAGGTGGCATGGTTCCAGCCCCAGAGAGGTGGCATGGTTACAGCCCTAGTGAGCAGACTGAGGTGGCATGGTTACAGCCCTAGTGAGCAGACTGAGGTGGCATGGTTACAGCCCCAGTGAGCAGACTGCAGGTTACAGCCCCAGTGAGCAGACTGCATGGTTACAGCCCCAGTGAGCAGACTGCAGGTTACAGCCCCAGTGAGCAGACTGCATGGTTACAGCCCCAGTGAGCAGACTGCATGGTTACAGCCCTAGTGAGCAGACTGCATGGTTACAGCCCCAGTGAGCAGACATGGTTACAGCCCCAGTGAGCAGACTGCAGGTTACAGCCCCAGTGAGCAGACTGCATGGTTCCAGCCCCAGTGAGCAGACTGCATGGTTACAGCCCCAGTGAGCAGACTGAGGTTACAGCCCCAGTGAGCAGACTGCATGGTTCCAGCCCCAGTGAGCAGACTGCAGGTTACAGCCCCAGTGAGCAGACTGAGGTTACAGCCCCAGGGAGCAGACTGCAGGTTACAGCCCCAGACTCCAGACTGCAGTACCATAGTTACAGCCCCAGACTCCAGACTGCAGTACCTTCCTCAGCGCCTGCACCGTCTCCCCGTAGTCTCCCGCTTCCAGCTTGGGGTTCTGAACCAGCGTCTCCAAGGCAGCCAGGGCCTCTTTCCTCTCCTGCCACTTCTTTGCTTCCTGCAATGGAACACCGGAGGACGTTCATTTACCAGCTACCAGGGGTGGGAATCGCCAGAGGCCTCACAATACGATAGTATCGCGATAAATCTTTTTTTAATTTATTTATTATCTTTTTAAACTGCAAAGTAAAGCTTTGTCAACATGTTTTATCTAATAAAATAAAGTTCAGTCTGTTCATCTCACTTCAATCATTTTTATTGCAGAACATGGTATTTTCTCAAGCAGACGGATGTAAACACTGTAATCTGTGTTGCATGTACCTGACAAACTGAACTGTTTGTATTACAATCATATTCCAACTTGACTGAACGCACGTGTGTGTGTGTGGACTACTGTACTATTTCAGGTATTGAAATTAACAATGCAACTTCCTTATACAAAAAAACTTAAAATGTAATTTGTATGAATACCGGTAATTAAATATCAATACAGTATCACCACGCAAAGTATCACGATACTACTACGTATCGATTTCCCCCCCCCCCCAGGCTTATTCAATGAATACTTTAATAGGAAGACGAGCGAAGCTTACAATCTTTGAATAGAAGTCATTGGGCAATTTGGAGAGGATTTCCACTGGGTCCAGGAGTTCATAGGAGTCCACCTGTGGCACAGTGTTCTCCATCTCCTCACCTAAGAAAGATTCAAGAGTTTTATTCATCACATAGTGAAATGCGGTTGACCATGCCCGCTTCGATTGTGCAAAGGCACTGGATCATATGTACACTCTTATACAATGTGCCGTTTGTCCCCATGCTATACTTGCGGTTAATATAAACACACAAGAAATGGACACTTGTTGTAAAGTGACCTGTGGTGCGTGTGCGCGAGTGCAGAATGTTGTGTGTGTGGAGAGATCAGTGTTCATTGTTCTGATGGGCTGAGGGAAGAAGCTGAGCCTTAGGTTCGCTGTTCTTGTTGTGCGTGTATACGGAAGGCAGAAGCGCTTGCCTGACCGCAGCAGTTTGAACCGGCTGTTATTGGGGTGGTGAGGGTCCTTCATTATTCTACAGGCTCTGGATTTGCACCTCCTATTGTATAAATCCTGCAGGGGTGGTAGTGCAATACCCGTAGTCCATTCTGATGAGCGCACCACTCTCTGTAGGGCCTTCCTATCCTGGGCTGTGCCATTTCCAAACCAGGCAGTGATGTTCCCAGTCAGAACGCCCTCTACAGCCCCGGAATAGAAGGAGTGGAGTATCTTCCCCGATACTCTGAACAACTTCCTTAATTGTCTCAGGTGGTAGAGGCGCTGCGTCACCTTTTTTAACCACAGTGGCTATGCGAGTTGACCATGTCAGGTCCTCTGAGATGTGGACCCCCAGGTACTTAAGAACTGCTCACCCTGTCTACGATAGACCCATTTATCCACAGTAGCTTGTGTGTCCCCTGCTGTATTCTCCTAAAATCCACGATCAGCTCCTTGGTTTTACCAATGTTCAGGAGTAGGCTGTTATCCCTGCACCAACGTGCCCCAGTAGATCAGCCCCACCACCCCGTCCGCAAACTTCACTATGGAGTTGTAGTTGGAGCTGAACCTGTGAGTACAGCAGGGGACTGAAAACACAGCCCTGGGGGGACCCGATGCTCAGGGAATAAATATCTTTATTCAACAGATGTTAAAAGGACCACGTACTAGTCTTAATGAGTTTTAGCCCATTTACTAATCAGCACATATTTTACATTACCCCTGACCATTATACACTTTTTCAAATAATTTTTTTTGTTTTATTCTTCCAAACATTAGTGATAAACCTAGCCTACCTGGTCCGTGCTTACACTTCCTTTTTATGGTAGGCAGTAATTGGACCAACATACAGTCACCTTTATAGAACGCATAATGCAAGATGTTTTAAAGGCCATTAATGAGATGTAAAAGGGAAAGCTGCCATTCACCACTATGCTACACTAGGAGAGCGGTAGGGTAGGGTGGGAGGATGTTGGTGGGATGGCTACCGGTGTGGTCCTAAAAGATGACTCTTCACTTTACCTGCATTTAAAAAAATATATAGGATGGTTCCTCACGATACGATATTATCACGATACTTAAGTCACAATACGATAGTATTGCGATTCAAAATATATTGAGATATGCTGAGTATTGCGATATATTACCTTTTCTCAACTGCAAAGTTAAACGTCGTCAACATGTTTATCTAATCAAATAAAGTTTTCAGTCTGTTCATCTCACTTCAATGTCAACACTAATCTGTGTTGCATGTACCCGACAAACTGAACCGTTTGTATTACAGTCATATTCCAACTTAACTGAATGCACACGAGTGTGTGGACTACTGTACTATTATTACTAGAAAAAATATAGATACTAGGCGTCCTTGTTGTCGATATTTCCCCCCCACCACTAGTAATCACATTCTATTACACAGGGATTAAAGCAAAAAAATCTGACTGACTCCTGAAGTCATATTCTTATTTTAACCTCCACTGTATATTTTTATTTAATAGTCTTAGCTAAAAAGGAAAAGACAACTCTTATCAGGGTCTGACAGCACTACAATTACATCTTCATATCATAACAGGCTGAGTCTCCCCGGTAGAGCCGCCGCGCTAACCCTTCGATAAGCTTTGTGGTCCAGGCAGAAATGTGTCCATAAATCCATCGTTAGATCCAACACTGTCCGAATGCATCTTGCGATTATTATACATTTCCGACGACAAACTATTTAGCGTAATCCGTCTCTCGAGTCGCTGCATCCATTGTTCGTCAACATCAGCCCGCGCACCCCCACACCAATGACTCTGCTTGGGGCGGCGGCGGAACAGAAAAAAGCCCCTTTTAAAATCATATTTGAAGCCGCCGATTGGCTCAATTTAGTTGCAATCTGTATGCATCTACAAATCATATTATACCAGGTAGCAAATTGCCGGAAATCTTGGGCGGCTAGGTGGTGTAGTGGGCAAGGCGCTGGCCATAAACGCTGGAGACGCTGGGTTCGAATCCAGCTCTCGGCGTTACTATCAGCAGTGTTAGGGGTGGGAAAGCTGATGGGTGGGTCCTGGGCGTTGTGGACAGCGACCCCTACAGTTCGGTCGGGGCGCCTGCACAGCAAGGGTAGGATCTGGAGGGAGGTAGTGTGACCTTCCACACGTTACTCTCCCGGTGAGAATCTGCGCTGCCAGGCTGGCTGCCGGCTGCACATGCGTCGGAGGAAAGCATGAGACAGTCTCCGGCCTCTCGGACCAACAGTAGGGGGGAGTGCGTAACAACCAGGAAGGGGGTTGAGAATTGGCATAACGACTAACCGTGGGATGGGAGAAAAATCGGAATAAAGGAGGGGGGGGAAAGATAATTTTTTTTTTTTATTGCCGGAAATCAGTCTCAAGACTGAGCGCTTTAATCCCTGTACACAGCACAACTTCTATGAACAATATTTGTCACCGTCAATGATCAAGAGGTACATGTTTGTTGGATTTTGAAGCTATAACTTGGGGCCATATATGGAATTGTTATTTTTGGTTAGGGTAATCTTAAGTAAAAACTAATTTTAAAAAGTTAATCCATTTCCAAAACCTGTACTGTACATCCAACAGAAATTTCAGGCTTGGAAAACATTTAGCATATTACACAACCACTGCAACGCTAGTAATGCCAGTTGTGTACCGTCGGCTTGATCCACGCCACCTTCTGGCTGCCGTTGCTGCTGCTGCTGCTCATATTTGGCCCGCAGGTTCTGCTGGGAGCGCAGGAAGCGGCTCTGCCGGGGGGCTCCCGAGGGCAACTTAGCCCACTCCTCATCGAGCTCCTTCAACTGGTGACAAGACACAACAATACAACCAACATTTGTTAATACACATGAAAGTATATTTACCCCTTATCTTTTTGAGCGCCACACCCTTCCCCCCCCCCCCCCCCCCCCCCCCATCTTTACTTAATGGCGCCAGCGTTAGACCATTTTAGCGATATTTGCAGACCCATCATGTGTTCTGTATTATAGCTATGGAGACAATAGTAAGGCTCATAGGCAGGCATTGTTTATAGTCCATCACTGACTAGTTAATTTCTACATAGTGTAGTTTGTGCACCATTACACGCTAAACATCGCCCCTTTTCAAAATAATCCAGTCTTTTTTCATAGATCGCAAGATATGACGAGTTATATGCAATATGCCCAAATCGTTCTGGTTGATCGCCTGAAACCCCAAATCAAAAAGGTATATACCAAGGCTGTCAAAGTTAACGCGGTATTAACGCACAATTCTATTAATGCCACCATTTGTTTTAACTCGCGATTAACTTTTGAATTTGATGCAAATTTGCAATGCATGAGGGTCATCCTTTTGTGTTAAATGGCTGCAGAAAGCATTTATCAAATATCTGGCCCCTCCTAGGCAGCTGGGTAGCGCAGTGGACCAAGCGCTCGCCTACCACTGCAGAGACTCTGGAGGTCAGGTGAAAAGAAGCGGCTGGCGACTCCACATGCATCGGAGGTGGCATGTGGTAGTTCTACACCAGTACACCCTCCCCAGGCTGACAGTGGGGCAAATACAGAAAACCCAAAAATATAATATAAAAAAAAATAAAAAGTCCCCTCCTGCCAATAACATTGAATACCTGGACAATTCCAAAAGATACGAGAGTGGTTTGCCTCCCTCTGGCCACAGTCTCCAACATGGTTGCTCTTGATTTGGGGAGTTATGACAAATCTAGTCATGTTTTTCCAGCAGAATTCTGTTTTTGAGTTAGTCGAGCTACATTGAGTTCTGCACATGTTCTCCCATTCATAAATCAGTTATTTCAATATTTTATTAATTTTCCCAATTTGTTTTAATGGAACTTGTGAGTCAGTTCTGGCCTGAACCAAGCCATTATATAATTAAGACAGTTTTACTCGTCCTATTTTTGTATGCCTGAATGAATATCTGTATAACACAGTCTATTGGACTTACACATTTACCTCTTTTAGACCCGTGAGATGAGCGTCATGGTGGATAACGTCCGGCTACAGTACCAACATACCTCGGTGTGAAGCTTGACAGAACACGGTCATTCAAACACCTGGAAGGTGCCAGGGGAAAAACAACCGCCCGTGCCGCGCTGATACGACGACTAGCCGGCACCACATGGGGAGCCTCAACAAAGACACTGTGCATCTCCTCACTGGCCCTGGTGTTGTCTGCCGCCGAGTACTGTGCCCCGGTCTGGTGCCGTAGCACCCACGTGAAGAAGCTGGATGTTGTTCTCAACAGCGCCCTGCGGACAGTCTCTGGCTGCCTACAAGCCACACCGGTAAACCAACTGCCCGTACTCGCTGGTATTGCCCCGGCTACCATCAGACGAGAAGCAGCCACACTGGCCCTTTCCCGCAAGGCACAGATCAGTGCATCCCACCTCCTTCACAATACCACCACGACGTGTGCGCCTAAAGTCACGGCGCCCCTTTTCCATGCAAGCCTACTCCACACAACACCATCTGACACTTCCAAGGCCTCCTGGGTCAGGACGAGATGGAGGGACCAGTGGAGGTCAGCAGAACCATGCAGGCTGCACCTCTACATCAATGACCCTCTGGATGTCCCTGGTCAGGACTTGCCCCAGAAGCAGTGGACAACCCTCGACCGCCTAAGGACCGGCGTTGGACGCTACGTCGCCTCAAAGACGGTGCCTCATGCGAGTGTGGAGCCCCTGCACAGACTGTGGAACATATAATCACCAGTGGCCCCAAACACCGGCCACCATATGGAGAACGCGGTCTGATGGAACTGGACGATGAAACGTTGGCCTGGCTTGCCTCAACTGAGCTGCAGGTCTAAAGACACCAGAAGAAGAACCTCTTTTAGAAAATACTGGCGTAGCTGTAGGCATCTTAAAAAAAATTAAAAAAGCTCACCAGTTCTCCATTTTCTAACATTGTACAGAATGAGGAAATACCATGGAGAGCCCATTCTTTAAATGTTTGATTATACATTCTTGGTTTAAATCCTAAATCGAAGGCAAACCACCTCAGGATCCCGATCCTTTTTTTTTTTTTTTTTACTTGAACCGTTTCACAATTTTAAACCATGTTCGCAGAGTGAGCACAATAAATGGGTTCAAGGTTCTATATAGGGTCTAGGCCTGCTGTCCCATCTCCAATTACTGCCTGGAGTGGGATATCAGTTGATTTAAATGCCTCCCCTTTCTTTAGGGAGTTGAAGTGTCCGATGGTAGTTCTTAGTTTTTTCCCTCGCTCCATATGACCTAGAAATCAATTTGTCCCACTCATTAAACTGTTTAGCAGGGATTTCCACTGGTATGGACTTTAATTTGGATGTTTAAGGGCTGGTAATTTGCTTCATATAATTTCGTTAAGACCTTATATTTGATGGATTTCATGTTCAAATTTTATTTAAATTATAATGTTTTTAATTCTCTTGGAAGAGTCTAGTCATAGGCAAGCGATCACGTGTCGCTGGTATCAACAAGAACCTCCAACTAAAGAAAATTGGATGGACATTATTAGGCACAATGGAAAGACTTACTTAAAATGTTTTAAGTACTGGGACCTTTTGTTAATTACCACAGCCTGCGGAAGTATAATTTTGAAATTATTCACCATAATAATTGGGAAAGTTAGAGAATAGAGTATTAATCATGTGAAATGTATACTTTTGTAATGAGACACTAATAATGCAGCCCTGGAATGAGTTTACGTTTTCTTCTTTCATCCGACAGTGAATAATGCCATGCTAACATTCTCCAGGCATGAAATATTGCCACCGAGCTCATTTAGCACCTTCTTGAGATCACGTGTACAAGAAATCCAAGCAAATTAGTAAAGGGCAGATGATTTACAGGGGGTTTTGTAGATACAATACTGAATTTTGCCATGCGGACACATGAAATATGAATATAGAATATCAGGCCTATAAATTACATTCCGGTCAAGTCACACATCTATGGATCGGGCCAAATCTCCCCTTTCCAATGGCAAGAGTTCAATCTGGATTTAGTACCACCGGGAGCCCCTGACAGGGCAGCAAACACAATGAATGAAATCTACTGCAAGTAGTTGCTTTTTTATAATGTAAATATCTGCCATTTTTCATCAGATTGCAACACGTTTTTTTTTGCCAGACGTTCACAGAAGGTAGAGAAACTAACTGCGTTCTATTTTATGGCAATAACGTTCAGGTGCGTGTGTTCCACCCTTGAGATATGATCCCGAAAAAAAAAACTATAAAGAAAAAAGGTTCACGCTAGAAAAGGGCTGGCATGAGCTGGGAAGTGTAGTTTGTTTTATGAACTCGTTCGAAGGACTACACACACTTATGAGTTTGCTTTACTTCCGCCTAAATCCTAAATGTTGGCCATGGTTTCTATAGATGAGATCATTTCAAGCACGTTTCACTTTTCCCCCCAAAACTGGCTTGGTTTTTGTTGGGAGGGAGAGAATGTAGGAACAGTATGGATGTTGGCACCAGGATGGAAAAGATCCAACGGTACACGACCCTGGTCAAGAGCAGACTGCAGCTAGACTGACCTGTAGAACCCAACCCTGGTCAAGAGCAGACTGCAGCTAGACTGACCTGTAGAACCCAACCCTGGTCAAGAGCAGACTACAGCTAGACTGACCTGTAGAACCCAACCCTGGTCAAGAGCAGACTACAGCTAGACTGACCTGTAGAACCCAACCCTGGTCAAGAGCAGACTGCAGCTAGACTGACCTGTAGAACCCAACCCTGGTCAAGAGCAGACTACAGCTAGACTGACCTGTAGAACCCAACCCTAGTCAAGAGCAGACTGCAGCTAGACTGACCTGTAGAACCCAACCCTGGTCAAGAGCAGACTACAGCTAGACTGACCTGTAGAACCCAACCCTAGTCAAGAGCAGACTACAGCTAGACTGACCTGTAGAACCCAACCCTGGTCAAGAGCAGACTGCAGCTAGACTGACCTGTAGAACCCAACCCTGGTCAAGAGCAGACTACAGCTAGACTGACCTGTAGAACCCAACCCTGGTCAAGAGCTGCAGCTAGACTGACCTGTAGAACCCAACCCTGGTCAAGAGCTGCAGCTAGACTGACCTGTAGAACCCAACCCTGGTCAAGAGCTGCAGCTAGACTGACCTGTAGAACACAACCCTGGTCAAGAGCAGACTGCAGCTAGACTGACCTGTAGAACCCAACCCTAGTCAAGAGCAGACTGCAGCTAGACTGACCTGTAGAACCCAACCCTGGTCTAGAGCAGACTACAGCTAGACTGACCTGTAGAACCCAACCCTGGTCAAGAGCAGACTGCAGCTAGACTGACCTGTAGAACCCAACCCTGGTCAAGAGCAGACTACAGCTAGACTGACCTGTAGAACCCAACCCTGGTCAAGAGCTGCAGCTAGACTGACCTGTAGAACCCAACCCTGGTCAAGAGCTGCAGCTAGACTGACCTGTAGAACCCAACCCTGGTCAAGAGCTGCAGCTAGACTGACCTGTAGAACACAACCCTGGTCAAGAGCAGACTGCAGCTAGACTGACCTGTAGAACCCAACCCTGGTCAAGAGCAGACTGCAGCTAGACTGACCTGTAGAACACGACCCTGGTCAAGAGCAGACTGCAGCTAGACTGACCTGTAGAACCCAACCCTGGTCAAGAGCAGACTGCAGCTAGACTGACCTGTAGAACCCAACCCTGGTCAAGAGCAGACTGCAGCTAGACTGACCTGTAGAACACGACCCTGGTCCAGAGCAGACTACAGCTAGACTGACCTGTAGAACCCAACCCTAGTCAAGAGCAGACTGCAGCTAGACTGACCTGTAGAACACGACCCTGGTCAAGAGCAGACTGCAGCTAGACTGACCTGTAGAACCCAACCCTGGTCAAGAGCAGACTGCAGCTAGACTGACCTGTAGAACCCAACCCTGGTCAAGAGCAGACTGCAGCTAGACTGACCTGTAGAACACGACCCTGGTCCAGAGCAGACTACAGCTAGACTGACCTGTAGAACCCAACCCTAGTCAAGAGCAGACTACAGCTAGACTGACCTGTAGAACACGACCCTGGTCCAGAGCTGCAGCTAGACTGACCTGTAGAACCCAACCCTGGTCAAGAGCAGACTGCAGCTAGACTGACCTGTAGAACCCAACCCTGGTCAAGAGCAGACTACAGCTAGACTGACCTGTAGAACCCAACCCTGGTCAAGAGCAGACTGCAGCTAGACTGACCTGTAGAACCCAACCCTGGTCAAGAGCAGACTACAGCTAGACTGACCTGTAGAACCCAACCCTAGTCAAGAGCAGACTGCAGCTAGACTGACCTGTAGAACCCAACCCTGGTCAAGAGCAGACTACAGCTAGACTGACCTGTAGAACCCAACCCTAGTCAAGAGCAGACTACAGCTAGACTGACCTGTAGAACCCAACCCTGGTCAAGAGCAGACTGCAGCTAGACTGACCTGTAGAACCCAACCCTGGTCAAGAGCAGACTACAGCTAGACTGACCTGTAGAACCCAACCCTGGTCAAGAGCTGCAGCTAGACTGACCTGTAGAACCCAACCCTGGTCAAGAGCTGCAGCTAGACTGACCTGTAGAACCCAACCCTGGTCAAGAGCTGCAGCTAGACTGACCTGTAGAACACAACCCTGGTCAAGAGCAGACTGCAGCTAGACTGACCTGTAGAACCCAACCCTGGTCAAGAGCAGACTGCAGCTAGACTGACCTGTAGAACCCAACCCTGGTCTAGAGCAGACTACAGCTAGACTGACCTGTAGAACCCAACCCTGGTCAAGAGCAGACTGCAGCTAGACTGACCTGTAGAACCCAACCCTGGTCAAGAGCAGACTACAGCTAGACTGACCTGTAGAACCCAACCCTGGTCAAGAGCTGCAGCTAGACTGACCTGTAGAACCCAACCCTGGTCAAGAGCTGCAGCTAGACTGACCTGTAGAACCCAACCCTGGTCAAGAGCTGCAGCTAGACTGACCTGTAGAACACAACCCTGGTCAAGAGCAGACTGCAGCTAGACTGACCTGTAGAACCCAACCCTGGTCAAGAGCAGACTGCAGCTAGACTGACCTGTAGAACACGACCCTGGTCAAGAGCAGACTGCAGCTAGACTGACCTGTAGAACCCAACCCTGGTCAAGAGCAGACTGCAGCTAGACTGACCTGTAGAACCCAACCCTGGTCAAGAGCAGACTGCAGCTAGACTGACCTGTAGAACACGACCCTGGTCCAGAGCAGACTACAGCTAGACTGACCTGTAGAACCCAACCCTAGTCAAGAGCAGACTACAGCTAGACTGACCTGTAGAACACGACCCTGGTCCAGAGCTGCAGCTAGACTGACCTGTAGAACCCAACCCTGGTCAAGAGCAGACTGCAGCTAGACTGACCTGTAGAACCCAACCCTGGTCAAGAGCAGACTGCAGCTAGACTGACCTGTAGAACCCAACCCTGGTCAAGAGCAGACTGCAGCTAGACTGACCTGTAGAACCCAACCCTGGTCAAGAGCAGACTGCAGCTAGACTGACCTGTAGAACCCAACCCTGGTCAAGAGCAGACTACAGCTAGACTGACCTGTAGAACCCAACCCTGGTCAAGAGCAGACTGCAGCTAGACTGACCTGTAGAACCCAACCCTGGTCAAGAGCAGACTACAGCTAGACTGACCTGTAGAACCCAACCCTGGTCAAGAGCAGACTGCAGCTAGACTGACCTGTAGAACCCAACCCTGGTCAAGAGCAGACTACAGCTAGACTGACCTGTAGAACCCAACCCTAGTCAGGAGCAGACTGCAGCTAGACTGACCTGTAGATCCAACCCTGGTCAAGAGCAGACTACAGCTAGACTGACCTGTAGAACCCAACCCTGGTCAAGAGCAGACTGCAGCTAGACTGACCTGTAGAACCCAACCCTAGTCAGGAGCAGACTGCAGCTAGACTGACCTGTAGATCCAACCCTGGTCAAGAGCAGACTGCAGCTAGACTGACCTGTAGATCCAACCCTGGTCAAGAGCAGACTGCAGCTAGACTGACCTGTAGAACCCAACCCTGGTCAAGAGCAGACTACAGCTAGACTGACCTGTAGAACCCAACCCTGGTCAAGAGCAGACTGCAGCTAGACTGACCTGTAGATCCAACCCTGGTCAAGAGCAGACTACAGCTAGACTGACCTGTAGAACCCAACCCTGGTCAAGAGCAGACTACAGCTAGACTGACCTGTAGAACCCAACCCTGGTCAAGAGCAGACTACAGCTAGACTGACCTGTAGAACACAACCCTGGTCAAGAGCAGACTACAGCTAGACTGACCTGTAGAACCCAACCCTGGTCAAGAGCAGACTGCAGCTAGACTGACCTGTAGAACCCAACCCTGGTCAAGAGCAGACTGCAGCTAGACTGACCTGTAGAACCCAACCCTGGTCAAGAGCAGACTACAGCTAGACTGACCTGTAGAACCCAACCCTGGTCAAGAGCAGACTGCAGCTAGACTGACCTGTAGAACCCAACCCTGGTCAAGAGCAGACTGCAGCTAGACTGACCTGTAGAACCCAACCCTGGTCAAGAGCAGACTGCAGCTAGACTGACCTGTAGAACCCAACCCTGGTCAAGAGCAGACTGCAGCTAGACTGACCTGTAGAACCCAACCCTGGTCAAGAGCAGACTACAGCTAGACTGACCTGTAGAACCCAACCCTAGTCAGGAGCAGACTGCAGCTAGACTGACCTGTAGATCCAACCCTGGTCAAGAGCAGACTACAGCTAGACTGACCTGTAGAACCCAACCCTGGTCAAGAGCAGACTACAGCTAGACTGACCTGTAGAACCCAACCCTGGTCCAGAGCAGACTACAGCTAGACTGACCTGTAGAACACAACCCTGGTCAAGAGCAGACTACAGCTAGACTGACCTGTAGAACCCAACCCTGGTCAAGAGCAGACTGCAGCTAGACTGACCTGTAGAACCCAACCCTGGTCAAGAGCAGACTGCAGCTAGACTGACCTGTAGAACCCAACCCTGGTCAAGAGCAGACTACAGCTAGACTGACCTGTAGAACCCAACCCTGGTCAAGAGCAGACTACAGCTAGACTGACCTGTAGATCCAACCCTGGTCAAGAGCAGACTGCAGCTAGACTGACCTGTAGAGGCGCGAGGCACAACCCTGGTCAAGAGCAGACTACAGCTAGACTGACCTGTAGAACCCAACCCTGGTCAAGAGCAGACTACAGCTAGACTGACCTGTAGAACCCAACCCTAGTCAAGAGCAGACTACAGCTAGACTGACCTGTAGAACCCAACCCTAGTCAGGAGCAGACTACAGCTAGACTGACCTGTAGAACCCAACCCTGGTCAAGAGCAGACTACAGCTAGACTGACCTGTAGAACCCAACCCTAGTCAAGAGCAGACTACAGCTAGACTGACCTGTAGAACCCAACGACCCTAGTCAAGAGCAGACTACAGCTAGACTGACCTGTAGAACCCAACCCTGGTCAAGAGCAGACTACAGCTAGACTGACCTGTAGAACCCAACCCTAGTCAAGAGCAGACTACAGCTAGACTGACCTGTAGAACCCAACCCTGGTCAAGAGCAGACTACAGCTAGACTGACCTGTAGAACCCAACCCTAGTCAAGAGCAGACTACAGCTAGACTGACCTGTAGAACCCAACCCTAGTCAGGAGCAGACTACAGCTAGACTGACCTGTAGAACCCAACCCTGGTCAAGAGCAGACTACAGCTAGACTGACCTGTAGAACCCAACCCTAGTCAAGAGCAGACTACAGCTAGACTGACCTGTAGAACCCAACCCTAGTCAGGAGCAGACTACAGCTAGACTGACCTGTAGAACCCAACCCTAGTCAAGAGCAGACTACAGCTAGACTGACCTGTAGAACCCAACCCTAGTCAGGAGCAGACTACAGCTAGACTGACCTGTAGAACCCAACCCTAGTCAAGAGCAGACTACAGCTAGACTGACCTGTAGAACCCAACCCTAGTCAGGAGCAGACTACAGCTAGACTGACCTGTAGAGGCGCGAGGAGATCCAACGGTACCCAGCCCTAGTCAAGAGCAGACTACAGCTAGACTGACCTGTAGAGGCGCCAGGTTCTGCAGTGAAGGCCGTAGTGCGTCTCTGATCCACCTGTAGACCTCCACAGCCAACAGCCTGGCTTCGTCTCTCACAGACTTCTCTCTGGACTCAAACAGCTTTGGCAAAACTTTGACCACGGGCTTCAGAGTCACCGTCTTGGACCCAAATTCACTGGAGGGAGAGAGGCAAAGAATTCAGTCGTACCAACACATGGTACAAGGTTTTAAGAAATTAAATGAATGGGCGTTTCCAGTGGGGATGGCAAAAGATGTCCCATTCATAACACTAGTGCAGTGCCCGTTCCGAATAGGCCAATTGCATTTGCTTGTCCCCCGGAAATGCTGCTCATTAGGGCACAAGTATCTTGCGTTTCTAATATAAATTCCATTTGTGTGCTGCACATGGTATTGTTTGTTTTGGAAGCAAGAGCGGGTGATGGGCAGCGTCTTAATCATTGGAGCAAAAAAATTAAAACTAAAAACCAACACAACAAATCTTCTGCAATTTATAGCAAAAAACGTATTTGTCTAAACGCAGATAGTTGGATGCACAGTTCAATATATTCTACACCTCAGAATGACACAACATATCTGTAGGAGGCTACCATGGTGGTGTGTTGGGATATAGTCTCTCCTGGTGATGTCATCACAACGAAAGGCAAAAAAACACCCAATTTTGTCTGTACAGGTCAACCGTGCAAGGCTGAGAAAAACTGTCGACTTGTACAGACTCAAAAGAAAATAAGATTTCCCCCCTACTTTGTTATTAAATCATGTGGAATTCACTAGAGGCTGAAAGACAAAACACCAACATGGGATGTCTGAGTGACTTTAAGAAGACTTAAAGTCTTCTTGGCTCCTGGCCAAAGTGCCAGTTCAGCTTGCATAGCCTTCCACGGGTCTGACATGTCGGGGCCACTTCCTGGCTCCACTCACCAGAGAGCTCTGCGTATGGTTTCTACACAGGCAACGACGACTTTAGGGTTCTTATTCTCAAGCCCCTTGATGAGCTCCTCCTGTACAACATCTGCTTTCTCGATCTCCATGTACATGAGGCAGAGGTCAGAGCCCAGCTCCTTGGCCCGGGCCTTGGGCTGGTTAAACACTTTGCACACCACGCCGCTCACCACTTCACCTGCCGTTCTGTGGACAGGAGAGGAAGTCTAAGCAGGGTTCCCACAGACATTGCAAAATGAAATTCAAGGACTGAAGTACTTTTCTAATCACTATTTTATAAAAAAAAAAAGGGCATTTAAAAAGGATACAATTTACTTTTAAATGCATTTTTTTTAAACACATTTCCGACAACTTGTTACACTTTAAAAATATATATTTCTTGATTCAGAACAATTTTATCATGGATGAACAAAACTTTCAATGTGAATGGTTGTTTTGAATTTCAAGGACTTTAACCACCTTGTTAAAACAAATTATTTAAGCACTTATTAAGGACCTTGTTAAGGCATGGAACAAATACAGGACGTGTCCAATTGTTCAAATCAACTCAAGTGAGTCATTACTGTACCTGCCAGCCTGGTGTGCATTCTCTACATAGGCCAGAGCCGCTTCCAGTCCCTTCAGCTGGACTATGGCATTGGACTCGGTCACAAACTTTGTGATGATGCCCTGAAACCTCCCCCATTCTGGACTCTTTTCGTCCAAGATCTGGAACAGCTTGAGAGCCTCTTCAAAGCCACTTAACCTGGCCTTCCATACCTGGAACAGCAAGAAGGGACAAGGTAGATTACAGAACAAGCTCAGAAGGTCACTGCACCACTTTCCCCATCAGGGTATAGGTGAAGCTATGTTTTATATAGAGGGGCTGTGAAACGGGAACTATAGCCATTTTAAAGTTACCCACTAAAAGTATTGACATTCGAGTCACGATTGTGACAGGGGGGGGGGGGGGGGGGGGGGGCAATGGGGAAAGGTTAACCATTGATTGAAAACTTTATTAACAGATTGCAGAATGGGTACAATACAGTACAGCTCAATACACACAATTGTTAAGGGGATGCAGACCAGAGAAAGACTTTAGTCTTGTTTACATCAGGGTCCCCCATTTTCAATTCATAACATATGACATACAGATAAGACAGTAATGCTACATCTATACATTTATAACATACCAGATTTGCAAATACAGTACAGTTTGTGATACAAAAAGAGTCTAAAAAAGAGTATATACATTTGATGTAGAAACTGTACATTGACTGTACCAATTACCTTGTGTTCACATTTCTGGTCGACCGGTAACTTCATCCACACGCTGTCATCCCCCATGGTTCTCTCGGTTTAGGTAGTCTTCAATAAAACCACCAACTTCAATTAAGACAAGACCAGAGCAGCAAAGACAACAGTATAACGACAACAAAACAAGGTGCATCACAACAACATGTATATATATTTCTCTCCCACCCCCTCCTAATGTACAGTCTCCTCCCCATCATATGTATATATTCTCTGTCAGGATCTATGGGTAACAGTACTGTATATTTGCATATCATATATGTCACAAATGTAACAGTACTATATCTGTATGTCATGCATGTTGTGTATGTCATAAATGTCACTATGAATTGAAAATGGCGGACCCTGATGTAAACAAGACAAACGTCTTTCTCTGGTCTGCATCACCCTTAACAAGTGTGTATTGAGCCGTACTGTAGTCATTCTGCAATCTCTTAAATAAAGTGTATTCATTCATTCAACAAAGTTAAACCTCTGCCCCGTGTTACTGCTGTAGCCGCACACGTTACTAGCTAACCTAGCTGGCCAACGACAACGTCAGTTGGACATCGACATTAAAAAGATCGCCAACACAACGTGGCCTAACGTTAGATCATCGATATAGTTCTGTAGTGAAAAGCCACGTTCGTTTTTATGTAAAGCATTGAAAATGTCTCCGATGATTTGATACAGTCAGACAAACGAGCGTTGTTGTCAATAGAGCTAGGAGGACAACGACGCTAGTAGCTAACGTTAAGAGCGGTTTTGAATGTGGGCAGGGATTCACATTCCTTTACAGCTTTGGGTAGGGCGTTCCACATTGATGTGGTATAATTGCGAAACGTGTTTAGTCCCTTGTTTGAGCCGAATCTGGGTTTAACATGATTTGTTGAGCTTCCTCTGGTGTAGTGGTTGTGGTATTCACTGACCTTTGGGAAGTATTTTGACATGTACATGGGTACCTTAGTCGTATAGTGTATCTTGTAGACCAGGCCCATTGCAAGTTGCTGTACTCTGTCGTCTACTCTAAGCCATCCTAGGTTGTCAAAGTGGGCAGGGGTGAGGTGGGTTCTGGGGGTAAGGTCAAGTAGTAGTCTGACCAGTTTGTTTTGTGATGTTTGTAATTTTGTTTTAAGCGCCTTTGAGGTGCTTTGGTACCATGAGGTGCACGCATAGTCGTAGTACCCTTGAATGAGTGCTCCTGCCAGAGTCTTCAGAGTATTTTTGTTTACCAGAGAGGAGATCCGGTACAAGAATCTAGTTCGTTGGTTGACTTTTCTTATTACATTGGATGCCATTTTGTCACAGGAAAGATTTGCCTCTAGGATGGAACCCAGGTAGGTAATTTCGTCTTTCCTTGTGACAATATTGTCACCCACTGCACTGCACCCAGGCTCAGAGAAACGTACTGTGTTGGTTTTGCTGTGTGTACAATGAAATGGAATGACTATGATATTAACGTTGAGATTCAGATATCAGTTGTCAACTGACTTTTTCCTTTTCTCCTCTGCTCTGACTTATAGTAAAACTGGACATGAAAATGTTATTTATGAATTGAAAATGGGGGACCCTGATGTAAACAAGACGAAAGTCTTTCTCTGGTCTGCATCATTGTGTGGGGATCATCCCTATGTTCCCCGGGTCCTATGTTCCCCGCTTGATTGATTAATTATCATTAATAGATTGCAAATTTTATTAATTTTTATTATTTTATTAATTATTAATGTCCGCCTTGTTTCGAACTGGTTAAGCTTAGGCCCTCTTTTGAACTGGTTAAGGTTAGAGTTTGGAATGAGGGCTGGTGGTCTAAAATGTTCAATCAATCAATCAATCAAAGCGGGGAACATAGAACCCGGGGAACATAGGACCCGGGGAACATAGACATGCTCCCATTGTGTGTATTGAGCTGTACTGCGTCTGTATTGTACCCATTCTGCAATCTGTTAATAACATTTTCAATCAATCAATCTGCATCTATCTTTACTTTAGAGACAGGAGGGTGAAGATGTATATTTTCTTTGAACCCTCGCTCATGGACCAGACAAATAAATAACACCCAAAAGTTCCATATCCCATAGAGTAGACACCCGTGTTTGAGTACTCTGATGGAAAGTACACAAATTCCATTAAAATGTATTTAGGGGCACTGGTCTCTGCTTTGTTATCAGGAAAGACCAAATTATTTTAGGAATGACCTATTAAAGGTTGCAGACTTCGGGGAGTCACTGCAAAAGATTTGCAACCAAATATTAAATATGATGACTTTACGACTTTTACAATTCACCCAAAACCTGAAAGTCTGCACTTAATCCCAATATAAAGTGCTGGTAGTAGCCTACAGAAACAAAACAACAAAACATGATTCACTGTCCTATGTATGGACTGCATTGTAAGTACTGCAAATACAGATAATATTTTCAAGCAAGATTCCAGTCACCATAAAACTTATGACGCCGAGCCCATGGTGTCAAAATGCTTTAATACTGCTGCTTCTTTTGACTTAGAAACACCACTTCAACTGCTTTCAAGACAGTCTTGTTTTAAATGTAGTTATGACCAGGACCTCTCTTAGCTCCATGATGAGGACAAGACGAGATAAAAAAAAAAAAAAGCTATCCCTGCTCATAGAATGTAGATGGTTATATGCTTAAATTATATTTGTATATTATATCATTCTACATGAATCATGATTATTGATATTATATTTTTGTATTCTTGCTTCGATGTTTGTTGAGACAGTGCTGGCAGAGGCAATTGTCAGAATTCTAATTAAATATTCAAAAAGATAAACTCATCAAAGGTGACAATGCACACATAGTTTGTTTTTTGTTTGTTTGTTTATTTACACATATAAAAACAGTTACATATATAATACAATATAGTCCACAAGGGATGTGTAGGAGAATTGCCTAAAAACCCTCAAGGGGCTTGCATGTGGCATTCACCAGGAAGCAAAATTACATTATATCAAGATAAATATAAAATATAAAATAAAATCCCCCCCCCCCCCCCCCCCCCCTAAACAAACAAACACACACAAGCAGGCCTACATAGACACCGAAGTAGGCACCCCATGCCATACGATTTCTGGTATAGAGAAAACAATCAATGACAGGAAGAATATATAATAAAACGAAAATACAATAACAAAATACATCAAGCCATCAGACCACAGTTTGTAAAGGAAGTCCATATGGGAAATATTGGTGATCTAGGAGATGAGATTTCAGTGCTCTTTTGAATTTGAGAAAAGAAAATTCCAAAATATGTGGAGGCAAAGAGTTCCACAACTTTGACCCTCGGTAGAGCAAACAAAACTGAGATTGGGAAGTGCGGGAAAAGGGTGGTCTAAGCAAACAGGAACTACGTGTGGGGTAATTATGAATTTGGTGATTGTGGGCAAACATTGTGGTTAGATTGTCAAATATGAGCACTGCTCCTTTAATTCGAGTCACTTGGAGCCAGGGGTGAAGTGTAACAAAAACAGCGTTACTTCAAAAAGGAGCAAATAGCAACAAACAAGGATTCTCCAAAGGACAAAAACAAACTCAGCAAAGCTGGCAAGAAAATTATTGCAAAATCTAACTACAAAATAAACACTAACCAAAAACTCAAACTGTAAATGCAAAAAACAAGGAAAGTCACAAAACAAACACTAATACTTGGGAACACTTACTATGAGGCAAAAACAGGATCACGTGAGACAGAGAGCAGAGCAACAGCAAACAGGAATCTCAACATGGAACCGAAACAATGAACCGACAACAATAGTAGGGAACACACACCAGATATAGGGGAAACAATTAACACTAGAGACAGCAGGGAAATTAGCAAAATGAGACACACATGAGGGAAAGGCAGAACTAACAGGGCTACAGGAAAACACCAGACCAAACACAATGGGGAAAATAAACAGGGAAGCACACAGAACTAACTACACAAGAAGACTGAACACTAGACAGAGTAAACAAAACAACATACAAGGAACTAATAAATAACAATTAACAAGGGAACAAGAGACAATGTAGCAGGGGAAGGGCACAGAGAGAAATGTAGACATTGAATATAAACCAGTGCACCAGGAGGGGTAGTGACAACAAAGATCCAGGGGCTGGGAAAAGTATGTGCAAAGGTGGGGGCTGTTGAGGAGGATGGAAATGGGAGTACCCCCCCTCCAGAGACGGCTCCCAGACATCAAAAGGGACCGTCCGGGAACGGGCAGGACAGGGGGCCGGGAGAACACAGGGAGAGTCCGGGGGAAAAAAAAGTCAGGACGGACAAGGCCGGGACGAGCGACACCGGGGCAGGGGAGCGGCGACAGGAACCCAGGAGGGGCACAGGAGAAACGGGGCAGAGGAACGGGGCCGGAGAGGGGAGAACGGGGCACGGGATCAGGAGGACCGGAGACGGGGACAGAGGCCAGGAGAGGGGGGCTAGAGATGGGAACAGGGACAGGGACACGGTGAGGGGGTAGAGGGGAACTGGTAGCAGGGACAGAGGGCCGATGAGGGGGTCGAGGGGAACTGGTAGCAGGGACAGAGGGCCGATGAGGGGGTCGAGGGGAACTGGTAGCAGGGACAAAGGGCCGATGAGGGGGTCGAGGGGAACTGGTAGCAGGGACAAAGGGCCGATGAGGGGGTCGAGGGGAACTGGTAGCAGGGACAAAGGGCCGATGAGGGGGTCGAGGGGAACTGGTAGCAGGGACAAAGGGCCGATGAGGGGGTCGAGGGGAACTGGTAGCAGGGACAAAGGGCCGATGAGGGGGTCGAGGGGAACTGGTAGCAGGGACAAAGGGCCGATGAGGGGGTCGAGGGGAACTGGTAGCAGGGACAAAGGGCCGATGAGGGGGTCGAGGGGAACTGGTAGCAGGGACAAAGGGCCGATGAGGGGGTCGAGGGGAACTGGTAGCAGGGACAAAGGGCCGATGAGGGGGTCGAGGGGAACTGGTAGCAGGGACAGAGGGCCGATGAGGGGGTCGAGGGGAACTGGCAGCAGGGACAAAGGGCCGATGAGGGGGTCGAGGGGAACTGGTAGCAGGGACAAAGGGCCGATGAGGGGGTCGAGGGGAACTGGTAGCAGGGACAAAGGGCCGATGAGGGGGTCGAGGGGAACTGGCAGCAGGGACAAAGGGCAGATGAGGGGTTCTGGAGCAAAGGGGCGAGGGTGACAGGCCCGGAGTAGGACCCCAGGCAGGGGCTCCTCCAAGTGCCGGACTCGGGACCGGACCAGACGAGCCGGAGCAGAGGTGCGAAGGCGACGACCTCGGAGCAGGACCCCCGACGGGGACCACCCCAGGCGCAGACCTCGGGACCGGGCGCAGAACCCCGGATGGGGGTCTCTGCAGATGACGATCACGGCGTAGACCACGGAGTCGGACTGGACCAGAAGAGGAGTCGGGACCAGATGAGGAGACGGGACCAGATGAGGAGCCGGGACCAGATGAGGAGACGGGACCAGATGAGGAGACGGGACCAGATGACGAGACGGGACCAGATGAGGAGACGGGACCAGATGAGGAGACGGGACCAGATGACGAGACGGGACCAGATGAGGAGACGGGACCAGATGAGGAGACGGGACCAGATG
Source organism: Notolepis coatsorum (assembly GCF_963971535.1). Taxonomy (NCBI): domain Eukaryota; kingdom Metazoa; phylum Chordata; class Actinopteri; order Aulopiformes; family Paralepididae; genus Notolepis; species Notolepis coatsorum. Next base: position 96,103,699 of record NC_140167.1, on the reverse strand, counting down.
AGGAGACGGGACCAGATGAGGAGACGGGACCAGATGAGGAGACGGGACCAGATGAGGAGACGGGACCAGATGAGGAGACGGGACCAGATGACTCTCCAGGTGCAGATCGACCTCGGTGCAGACCTCGGCGTTGACCACGGCGTTGACCACGGCGTAGGGCTGGACCAGACGACTCTCCAGGTGCAGATCGACCTCGGTGCAGACCACGGCGTAGACCACGGCGTGGACCACGGGGCAGGGCTGGACCAGACGAGGAGCCGGGACCAGGAGACCTCCCGGGGAAAGGAGCACGACCCAGACTAGACGTCAGGGTCTTCCCGGGAGCCGGAGGAACAGGGGCAGCTAGAGCTGCTCTAGCAGGGGCTAAACTGGCAGTAGAGACTGGGTTAGCTACCTGGGTAAAGCTAGCTGCTAGGGCTACACTGATTAGCACTACACTCAGTAGTACTAATTCATATATTTTGTACCCAATTTAATCACCTGTATATTGCTGTTGCACTTCTAATCTAATCTAATCTACAACACATAGGAGCCATACAATAAGAAGTGGTGGAAAGTAACCAAGTATTTCACACTTAAATTTTAGGGAACTTCATACTTTCACTCCACTAGACTTCAAAGGAAATATTGATGAAGATGAGACACTTTCAAACATACAGCCAGCCAACTTCAATAGGATGTAATCAGAGTCAGCATAAATGGATGACATATCACTTTAAAACATAACCTTCAGAGGTCAACGGATCATGGACTGAATGCTCCCAAGCTACGAAATACAAGAACATCTGTTAAAGTTAGAGGTTATGTATGATTGCAAGTAACTGAGTAACTGTCTAACTGTGTCTAACTGATTCCACAAGAGGGTGCTATAGGCGGAGCTGTTAATGCTGCCGCCAGGTAAGAGGTATAAAAGGAGATGTCGACTCCCCCTCTGTCTCTTCCACCGTCGCCCTCATAAGAGAAGGATGTCTCATGTACTGCTGTGTACCAATGTGAAATAAACCACGCCGTTTAATGGCTAAAGATAGAAACCATGCCTCATGAACATATTATTGTCACCCCATAGCCGACTCTGTCAACAACATCATATAAAATTTACTTTTACTTTTGACACGTACCATACCAAAAAACTTTCAATACCAAATACTATACTCTACTTTTACTCAAGTCGATTTTGAACTTTACTTAAGACTTTTACTTCTACCAGAGTCCTACTCTATCCGGGTATTTCTACTTTTACTCAAGTAAAGGAACCGTGTATGTCTTCCACCACTGATGGTCAGCCACAATACGTATTTATGCGAACGGCAAATGTGCAATAATGTCACATTTACCTGACAAATGTGGTGACGTATGGGCGGCAGTCAGAACTGACGTTGATGCTGAGGCTGCTGTCATTCACGGAGGAGGAGGTCGTCCGCGGCTCCAAGGAGAGGATCAGTCTGTGAGTGCAGATGGTCTCCACCGTGCTGTTGTCCACCACCACGGAGACCTCCAGGTCACAGCCACGTCCACTGTGGAAGAGCTCACCCAGCAGTTCAGGGAGCATGGCGTTGTGGGTCACAGTGTATTCACGGCTGATGTTCTGGGCTGAGGCTGAAACAGATCAAAAAGAGAGACACGGTATCGATAATGTACTGGTGGAGTCTTCTTTATACACATTAACTGTCACATGATTGGACCGAGACGTTACTGTAAGTTTAACCACAGATACAGGTGGCTCCATGGAGACTATAATGTGATGAAAAGGCTTTTGGACATTAATCGGACAAACCTTTCTCACAGACTACGCCAGCGTCTTCACCGTGGTTGCAGTCTGTAACCCCCCAGCCCTTGAAGGGACAGCGGGACAGGTCCTTCTCAGTGCCCTCGCAGTTTAAATCATCCATCCAGATTCGACCACGACCTGAGACAGAAACCCTTGTTGAATGAAAATCGACACAAAAATCTGACATTGACCATAATTCACATGGCAGACACTTTCCTCTTATGCAATGCTCAGGTTGGGGTTCCTTTCCACCAAAGGAATCCCAACTTGAGCATGACATAAGAACAAAATGGCAGTCGTGTGAATAAAAAAACAAAACAATAAATTAATAAATAGTAATTGACCTTGACCATACACCCCTCCAGTAACCGCTGACACAACTCCAGGGAAGTTGAGATGACGACAGACCACTCGCGCCTCCGCCATGTCCCAGCTGTCATCACACACCGTCCCCCACTCTCCATTATAGTAGACCTCCACACGGCCCTCATGAGGTAACTGGCCCCCAACGAGCCTTGTGTCACCATTCTGTAACCCTGCATAGTGGCAAAACACAAAACAATAACCTTTTTTTTAATGTTTTTTTGGGGGGGGGGGGGGGTGAATGTGTCATTGGAAAATGATAAGCATATCCCTTGCAATAAAACAACATTGAACAAAGGCTTTACGATTAATAGATTCAATTTCCATATGCAATCATGCAGAATGACCTCTTTAAATGTAGTGCTTACCAGGGATGTACTACGTATAATGTTTCAGTCACCCCAGGTGAATAGGATAAGAAATGTAACTAATAGATATCACAATGAAACTTCCCCAGTTGATTACTTATATTAAGACAAGACTTTTTTGTATTACAAGTTTTCTGAAATTGTATGTTTAAATATGCAAATGGAGCATGATCTACTTAAATATGCACTAATTTGCATATAATTCCAGGACAGAAATCTGAACATTGGATAAAGCCATTTTCAAAATTATAGTTTCATTTTGTTGACATATTAGAGCCAAAGGTGATTAAAGAGGGGATTTTGGATATCTCTTTTTATCACTCCATAAATCAGAAAATACTGTCAACAGTCCATTTGTATGGTAAAATTCCATATTTCGCCATGTTTTTAGGAATAAAATGTGATATAAATCAGGGTATGAATGCGATATCAACAAACCCTTCTGTAAATACCTTCATAACATAGATATGAATAGAACTGGAAGGTTTGGTGTATGCGAGTGCTACTGAAGTGGAGATTTCTGGCTCAGAGTATGAGGAAAAACTCATTTTGAGAAAACGGCCTTTAAAGATTTGTATGGTAAAATTACATAAATTTTTCTTTGAAACAGCTATTTACAAACACAATACCTAATCAAACCATTAGTAATAGACAACCTAAACACATGCCTGATAACTGAATAATAATAATAATTATGTTATTGAACTGAACAGAACTACACACAGGCTACAAACAGTGTAGTAACAGTGTAGTAGTGTAGTACCCCCTAATAGGCAAACAAATATTTGAATAGATATCACTATGAAACTTTCCCAGTTTGTTATGTACATATAAACTAAGAAAAAATATATTGCAAGTTCTTAATTTTATGTTTATATATGCAAATGAGGCACTTCTCCATTAACACATTCCCTGCCATGACTTATATCCATCAATATAGCCAGTCTGCCACCACTGTAAGCCTATGGAGATGTTCACCTTCTTTGCAGGGCTATAACTTTTTTAATTGTATTGCTAAATTGAGATTACTATGGCCCATTCAACATCGATTATCTATCGTTCAGGATGTAGGAACGTTATACTTTTTCATTCATATATTCATACAAAAATACCTTCTAGAATATAAGTATGTTTTTATCGTTTTCTGCAGTAATTCCTAGAACGTGAGCTATAGGCCTAAACGCATATACAAAACAATATGTGACTGCCGGACGGATTTCCCAGATGCACCGATTGCCACTTCCGGTTGTAACTCGCCCGATCATCCACCAGGCGGCGGTATTGAGGCGTTGCAATATTGTGCAGAGTCCCACTGTATCACCAGAGGCTGGGTGGGTGAATTTGAATGCCATGGCGAAAAAAATTAATATGATCTCAATATCGCTGTACAGCGTGGTTTGGCAGACAACGCATGGCGGGCAATAACGCTGTACAACGTGAACGGCGGTGGATGTGTTAAATATGTGCACATTTATGGATGCAATAAGGCAAAATGAAGTAAAATAAACAACTAAATGTGTGTTATTGACGTTTTATTGTCACTAGTTTCATAGAAGACATGTTTAGGAAGCAAAATATAACAAAATCTCAAAATCAAAAAAAGTATATTTGCCTATTCACCTGGGGTGTCTCGCCTTACCAGGGATGTACTACGTATAATGTTTCAGTCAACTAAGACCAAACCGACTGAATAATCAACTAAAAGGCGGCAGCCCTATCAAAGTTAAAAACTGCAGGGATAAACAGCTAGTTGGCCAATTTGGCTCCCGAGAGAGAGAGAGAGAGATATAGATATAGAATAGAGTGCATTAAAAACTCACCAAACGTCCAAGAGGATGAAGACAACCGCGTGGAGTTGACGAAGTTCATCTGCCAAACGACCGTCCTCTTCATCTTGGCATAACAATGCTGCACGCGCTGTCTCTAGGTTAGCTAACGCTAGTTAGCCTTTAGCTAAGCTAGCTACTAGCCGACATCATCATGGCTATATCCCGACTGAACCACACGTTAGCACTCAATATTATAACGTAGCTAAAGCTAACTAGCTGTCCCTGTCTTTAGCCGGGATGGCTAGCCTGACTGAACTGTCTAACATGCAACAACTTTCATCTTCAGTCCATCTGCCGAACGATGTCCTCTTCATCTTGGCTGGCATAACCTCCAATGCTGCACGTGCGAAATAGTCAGACTCTACCTTACCTGTAACCCCTCCCCTCATTGAAACCAATTCTGCTGCAGAGCCTCAGAGCTGCCTCCAATAGTGTATCTGCAGAGCCAATAGTGTATCTGCAGAGCCGCAGAGCCAGGAACAAGTCAGACACATTCTACAAACGTGTCTAATGTGAAATATATAAGCATATAAGCAAAACTAGATTTTAGGTCTGTGATGAAAAAGGGCCTTGCGGGAATGGGGGCCTCGCAAAAAATAAACAAAAAATACAAAAATAAAAAAAATAATTTTTTTTTTTTTTTTTTTTTTTTTGTGCGAGGCCCCCCTTCCCGCGAGGCCCTGTGCGACCGCACTGCTCACACACCCCCTGAGGCGGCCCTGGCCAAGTCACACATCTATGGATCGGGCCAAACCTCCCCCTTCCAATGGCAGAGTTCAATCTGGATTTAATACTACCAGGCGCACCTGACAGGGCAGCAAAAACCGTTAATTAAATCTACTGTAAGTACAGTTACTTTTTTTATAATGTAAATATATCCACCATTTTTCATCAGATTGCAACACGGTTATTTGCTAGAAGGTAAAGAAACTAACTACGTTCTATTTTATGGCAATAACGTTCAGGTTTGTTCGACCAAAAAAAAAAAATGTATGCTGGAAGTCAGATGATTGACAGGGGCTGGCGTGAGCTGGGAAGTGTAGTTTTATGAAATTCTAAAGCCCATCGAAAGCCCTGGGTCTCTTCTTTCAAAAGACTACACTCAAGTTAGGTTGCGGCATGTCCTTACGTCAATATACGCCGGTTTCCGTCTCAATGCGCTGAGATTTCTATAAACTCATTCATATAACACTTTAAATCATTGGTAAACAAACCTAGTGCTGAAAATATACACTTTGACTGCTGTTTTGACAGGGTTAGGGTCTTTACTCCTGGCTACATTTGAAAAAGAAACACAACATTAATAAATACGTTCTGTATTCATCTATTTATGGCGTGATAGCGTGGCCGCGCCTGGTCACGTGGCCGTCGCGGCCAATCAGGCCTACCCCGGAAGTAGGAACGGTTGCGGAACAGTAACAGGCGGTAGGGATGGGCATTTTAAAGAAAAATCCAGATCGATTGATCGCATGCTATACTCGAGTGATCGTGTATTACTCGTAAAGAAGAAAAAATATATATATATATTTTTGAATTTCTTTATTTTAAACTTAATTTTGTTCATTCATGTATATGTTTAATGAAACCAACAAACCGTTATAATCTTACACATACATGTGAAACAAATATGTAAAATAAAAAAAAAATTAAGACCGATTTTTCTCATAGCTGCGAGTAATCGATTACTCACGCCCATCCCTAGTATGTGGGTCTTATTTATGGCAGTTACCACAACCGTTTGAATTGCTTCACTAATTTTGCAGCAAGAAAAACATGTATTTCCCTCGCTCCCTCCCCCTCCTGCCGGCATGTCTTTATGAATGGAAATATCGAATAAAAGAAACAACGATGAAAACCCGACTATACTCTGGTCCTTATACTTAGATCCTAATATGAAAATGATGGGTCCGGCGGTGTTTCTTCAGGTTAGATAACTTACTGAAGCCCCTCCCACACTGCTCACACTGGTGCGGCTTCTCTCCTGTGTGGGTCAGCATGTGGACCTTCAGGTGACCTACCTGACTGAAGACCCTCCCACACTGTTTACACTGGGGGGGCATCAGTCCTGTGTGGATCCGGCGGTGTTTCTTCAGGTGACTTACCTTACTGAAGCCCCTCCCACACTCTTCACACTGGTGGGGCTTCTCTCCACTGTGGGTCAGCTGGAACAGAAAACAAGGAGGGGTCAGATTAATAGGAGCAGAAAACAAGGAGGAGTCAGATTAATAGGAGCAGAAAACAAGGAGGGGTCAGATTAATAGGAGCAGAAAACGAGTGATCTGCAAGAAGAAATATATATAATATATTATATATATTTTTTTTTTTTTATTTCTTTATTTTAAACTTAATTTTGTTCATTCATGTATATGTTTAATGAAACGAACAAACAGTTATAATCTTACACATACATGTGAAACAAATTCTCTATAAGATATAAGATCGATTTTTCTCATAGCTGCGAGTAATCGATTACTCACGCCCATCCCTAGTATGTGGGTCTTATTTATGGCGGTTACCACAACCGTTTGAATTGCTTCACTCATTTTGCAGCAAGAAAAACATGCACTCCCTACTCACCTCCTCTGCCTGGTCCCCTTCATCCGGCCCGAGGGGCGTTCCCTCCAGACGCCGTCGGACGGTCCGCCGGACGGGCCGCTGGTCCTGGCTCCGGACGGGGGTCTGGAACAAATGTGTAAATGTGTGTCAAAGGTTGTGTCAGAATAAGATCAAGTGGGGGTGTTAAACTGTCGTGAACGATTCATCTCTTGAACGCTCTTATGCTGACAGCTGACGTCATATCGGTCAGCTGGTGCTAATAAAGGATGATCGCTGGCTCACGCGTGGGCTTCAGTCAGTGTCACGTGAACTACAATGCAGCCAGGTGTGTGGCGTCTTTTATTCCTCCGTAGTATTAAAGGGGAGATGAAGCAGTGAACAATGTGATCCTAGTTTGTTTGTTGTGTACCTTGTGTAAGACAGGGTCCTATAATAAAATGTGAAATCCTGCTTATTTGTCTGAAAAATCAAATATAATTTCCCTGTTTTCGCCATGGGCGCGGCCATTTTGTTGCTGACGTCATGGGGCTGGTTTGGTGTATACACTGCTGGTTAGCTGCCTATAGTGAATGGGTCAGTCAGTAAATAAAATGTTGCCTACAAAACAACGGGACCGCGGTGGTTCTTTTTGTATTGCTCCTGGCTGTTCAAACTAATTTTACCGTGTGAAAGAGAGGAAAGTTGGTTAATTTCCACAAACTACCAGTGAAAAAAACAGTGTTGTTGGCACGTTGGCTCAGGCTGGCTGCACTCAGGCGGCGCGATCAGCCTGTTGGACAGGGAAGGAGGATCTGCAGCGAACACTTCATTGCCTCGGATTATGTTGTTGGGGGTGGGAGGTTTGTCCAGAAGACCACTAATCAGCTGAAGCCGGACGCGGTTCCCTCGGTCTTCGACAGACAGACCGGCCCAGGCAGTTCAGCGTCGCGGAGCATTCAGCCTGCTGGCTACCTAGCTCCACTTCAACCAGCGTCGCGGAGCATTCAGCCTGCTGTATAAACTCTATAACAACCACCTCACTGTACCTACAGTATAAACTCTATAACAACCACCTCACTGCAGTATAAACTCTATAACATCTCACTGCACCTACAGTATAAACTCTATAACAACCACCTCACTGCACCTACAGTATAAACTCTATAACACCTCACTGCACCTACAGTATAAACTCTATAACACCTCACTGCACCTACAGTATAAACTCTATAACACCTCACTGCACCTACAGTATAAACTCTATAACACCTCACTGCACCTACAGTATAAACTCTATAACACCTCACTGCACCTACAGTATAAACTCTATAACACCTCACTGCACCTACAGTATAAACTCTATAACAACCACCTCACTGCACCTACAGTATAAACTCTATAACAACCACCTCACTGTACCTACAGTATAAACTCTATAACACCTCACTGCACCTACAGTATAAACTCTATAACAACCACCTCACTGCACCTACAGTATAAACTCTATAACAACCACCTCACTGCACCTACAGTATAAACTCTATAACAACCACCTCACTGCACCTACAGTATAAACTCTATAACAACCACCTCACTGCACCTACAGTATAAACTCTATAACAACCACCTCACTGCACCTATAGTATAAACTCTATAACAACGGGTAGTTTGAGCTGCATGTGAGCCGCGGTCTTTCTCTCCTCTCCTTTGGAAACTAATGATGATGTTACGTTAGCTAGAAAAAGCACAGAACCGGCCGCGTGAATATTAAAGGCAACCAACTTGTGTTCGGCTTTTCTCTGATTGGCCGCGACCCCCCGCCCCCACGCGCAAGCAAGCGGCAGCCCCTCCCACGTCCCAAATGAAACCCAAGGAGCTAGCGGCAGCGCGGGCAACCAACTTGTGTACCACTACCAACCAACTTAAGCTGCTGTACCAAAGGCAACCCACTTGTGTTCAGCTTTTCGTTCAGCGTTTCTGATTGGCCACACGGCCACGTGACCGCCCTAGCACACGCCCTTTTCCGCTGAGTGACGCGGCAGAAGCGCTGGTCGAACCAACGCCCTGCTCGAACCAGTTCAGACAGAGGTGTTTATTTATATTAATAAACATATCTACTAGAAACACTGGTGTTCTGTTGTGTGACTGTACTAAACTCTTCCACCACATGACCGACATTTGACATACAGTACACCTCCTATCTATGTTGGGATTATGTTTGGTCATGACAAAACAATAAAAATCGCTACTGTTAGTAATGCTGCCACCACCCACTTCAATGACAGAGCTCTCATATTTGCGAATGCATAAACTATATCTTAAATTATGGCGATGATGACCGACATTTGACATACAGTACACCTCCTATCTATGTTGGGATTATGTTTGGTCATGACAAAACAATAAAAATCGCTACTGTTAGTAATGCTGCCACCACCCACTTCAATGACAGAGCTCTCATATTTGCGAATGCATAAACTATATCTTAAATTATGGCGATGATGACCAACATTTGACATACAGTACACCTCCTATCTATGTTGGGATTATGTTTGGTCATGACAAAACAATAAAAATCGCTACTGTTAGTAATGCTGCCACCACCCACTTCAATGACAGAGCTCTCATATTTGCGAATGCATAAACTATATCTTAAATTATGGCGATGATGACCGACATTTGACATACAGTACACCTCCTATCTATGTTGGGATTATGTTTGGTCATGACAAAACAATAAAAATCGCTACTGTTAGTAATGCTGCCACCACCCACTTCAATGACAGAGCTCTCATATTTGCGAATGCATAAACTATATCTTAAATTATGGCGATGTGTCTAATATGGCTGTCGCGAAGTCATTGATAAGCGACAGCCATATTAGACACATAGCCATAATTTAAGATATAGTTTATGCATTCGAAAAATATGAGAGCGCTGTCAGCGAAGGGCTTCCTACAACAGAGCACCGCCGCTGCTGCTGCTGAAGCTGGATCAAGCCGCGGGCGGCGCACGGAAGCCGGGGAAAAACCACCGCGTCGCCCCGCCGGCGCTTCACGGCTTCAGCAGCCTCCACGGGCTAAATAACATATAACGTTACAGCGTACAGTTCCACACTGATGTACAGTGAGTGTTTAATATGGCTGTCGCGAAGTCATTGATAAGCGACAGCCATATTAGACACATAGCCATAATTTAAGATATAGTTTATGCATTCGCAAAATATGAGAGCTCTGTCATTGAAGGGCTTCAACGGAGCGCGGCCGCTGCTGCTGCTGGAGCTGAAGTGATGTACAGTGACGAGTGAATCTGGTAGTTGGTTGTTAAAAACGCGAAACATAATAATCAGTCAGCAGCGCTCCACTGCTACCGCAGCTGAACACAAGTTGGTTGGTACAGCACGTGACCACCGGAGCTGCCGTTGGTAACGGTTAGAACGAAGATGTCAACTGAACTGATGACGTTAACTGTTTGCAAACGTTAACGGCCGTTAGCATAGTGACGTTAGCTCTTAGGCTAGCTCGTTATTAGCTATCTATAACATTAAACATTATCCAACATGTTTAAAATAGTTTAAAATACCGCGACAGCCCTAAATTATAACGTATATTATATCTAGCTCCCAAATGTAAAATAAATGTAACTCACGTTTTCACAGATAAACGACATCTTGCTTGAGAAATAATCCAATCTGTTGTCAGTCAGGTGGTTCAGTTCTGTTGCCAAAAGCTGGTGTTATTCAGTTCCGTTAAGTTCTGAATACTAGATGAGTTAACGTTGACACTTTTATACCTGACACTTCGCAAAGCCACGCCCCTAAATTCCCGTCATATTCGATCACGTGACGTCATCCCTTACGTAAAGCATTTTAAATTAGCATCCGAACAGCCAATCACGACACGGCGTTCATGAAAATCCCCCTAACCTCGTTCACAGCTTTATCTCATCCGCGACGTCATCCCTTACGTAAAGCATTTTAAATTAGCATCCGAACAGCCAATCACGACACGGCGTTCATGAAAATCCCCCTAACCTCGTTCAGCTTTATCTCATCCGCGACGTCATCCCTTACGTAAAGCATTTTACATTGGCATCCGAACAGCCAATCACGACACGGCGTTCATGAAAATCCCCCCAGAAACAAGCTGTTATCGTCGTCTCGTCCAGCCTCGCGATACAATTGCTGCAAGAAATCTGCTATTTCTGAATTAATAAAGCATCCTATATGACAAGCATGTTCTTGAATAATTTGTGTTTTTGAAACTCAATGCCTCTTAACACCACTGTGGGGGGTGAGTGGGCTAATCAATTATATTGTGGTACAGGTATTATGCTAGCTAAACAAAACAGCGATAATGACACGTTTGAATGGTGAATTGAGTCATTGTTAGTATAAATAAGAATAATAAATTTTGTAATGTTGGGCAATAAGGCATAACGATAGCCTCTTGAGAGATATTTAGCTAAATAGCTCTAGAGAAAGAATATAGATTTGGGGGGGGTTAAGTTAATTCTACTTAAACTTAATGCAACATCTATAATATAGTAAATATAGAGTTCTATTCTATTCCTTTTATTACCCTGCCCATACCTGTACCTCCCCTCCCCCATGCTGCTATGACGCCTGCATTTCTCCAAGGGGATCAATAAAGGAATATTAGCATGTCCATCAGAATATGCAGGTAAACTGGGGAAGTAAAAGTGTCAGTCAGCAGTGAAGTCAGACGAGGGAGACTTCTGCCCCCAGTTCTCTGAAAGCCTGTAATACTGGGTGCATGACTGGTGAGTGGTGATACTCTAGTGCAGTGGTTCCCAACCTTTTTCCCCCCAGGGACCCCCAAACATCTCTGATGAAATTCGCGGACCCCCTCCTAATAAGATACCATAAAATATTTTTTTTTTTTCATTTTAATAACAAACTGCTTATACACAGGCATATGCATCACAATTAGACCCACTATGCTTCTTTGACTTGTGCCTTCAATCAACAAATCTCATCTTGCACCATATGCATTTCATAATGTTTTGCCAATATTCAAATGCTGTATTCATCCTCTCAAATCAGGCCCTAATGGTGAACGGTTTGCATTTATGGAACAAATCAATGCAACAAATTAAACTAAATATGAGACAGGAAATTCCAATCAGTAGCAGAGAGAATCTGTCCTAGCTGGGTTTAATACCTTTTTTTTGTCATTTTAATAACAAACTGCTTATACACAGGCATATGCATCACAATTAGACCCACTATGCTTCTTTAACTTGTGCCTTCAATCAACAAATCTCATCTTGCACCATATGCATTTCAAAATGTTTGGCCAATATTCAAATCCTGTATTCATCCTCTCAAATCAGTCCCTAATGGTGAACGGTTTGCATTTATGGAACAAATCAATGCAACAAATTAAACTAAATATGAGACAGGAAATTCCAATCAGTAGCAGAGAGAATCTGTCCTAGCTGGGTTTAATACCTTTTTTTTGTCATTTTAATAACAAACTGCTTATACACAGGCATATGCATCATAATTAGACCCACTATGCTTCTTTGACTTGTGCCTTCAATCAACAAATCTAATCTTGCACCTTATGTATTTCAAAATTTTGGCCAATATTCAAATCCTGTATTCATCCTCTCAAATCAGGCCCTAATGGTGAACGGTTTGCATTTATGTTGAATGAAGTAAGAATCCACTGCAGTAAAAATATCCTCACCTCGAGTGGTGGTAGTAAGGTTGACTGACATGAGAATGTCCTGCTTCAGATCCTCATTTTCAATATATTGCACATAAACGATGAGCACAGCCTCGTCTGCGACAGTTGTAGTTTCATCAAGTTGTATGGCAAATGGACCCTTTCTAAGCTTTTCTGACAGCTGCTGCTCGCAATCACTTGACATCTTATCAATTCGGTATTTCACTAGATTGTTCGAGAGTGGTACTGATTTTAGTTTATCCGCCACCTGTGGGCCGCACAGTTTCTAAACCATTTTGATGCAGGCTGGTTTGATGAGCTGCTCGCCAATATTGTGCGGTTTCTTTGCTTTTGCAATTAAAAGCGAACACTCAAAGGAGGCTTCGGTAGCCTTCTGTAAATCACTGCCACCCCTGCTCCACGCTACTCTAACATCAACAGGCTTGTTCGCCTTGAGAGACTGTTCTTTCCTCCGAAAAAAGTCTGGATCCTTCCCAACGGTTTCTGGGTGCTTAGACGCCTGATGTCTCTTCAGCTTGCTGGGCTTCAGGCTCGAGTTTGCCAACTTTTCTCCACAAATCACACACTCAGGTCGTTTGTCTGGTCCCTCAGTGAAGCCCATGGTGATGTAATTTTCGCGATTGCTGTAGGTCCTAACTTTTTTTGCAGATGAGCTGCCATCATCTCCTTTTCGTTTGTCACACATTTTCGCCTCTGGCGGCTGACTGCAGACGAGCCGAGAAAGTTAACTAGCGTGCTAGGCTAGCTACAGAAAGTGATACAGTCAACTGATTCGCGTTTTAGCGGCTACCCGGTAGCCTACTGTTAACATTCAAAAATCATGTCTAGATGTTTATTTATTTATCTTTATTTTGTTATTGTAGTGGAGAGACTATTCATGCTTCTGATGATAAAAAAAAAAAAAAAAAAAAAAAAACTCAAATCATCTGTGGTCTGGCGGACCCCCTGCACCCCCTGGCGGACCCCCAGGGGTCCGCGGACCCCAGGTTGGGAATCACTGCTCTAGTGAACCATAGAATGTAGCAGATGATCTTGTGGTCTTTAGTCCAAGTAGCCACAGTGGCTCAGGAGGTAGAGCAGTCGTCTGGTAGTCGGAAGGGTTACCGGTTTGATTCCCGCTCCTCCCAGGCAGCATGTCGAAGTGTCCCTGAGCAAGACACTTAACCCCTAACGGCTCCTGATGAGCAGGTTGGCACCTTGCGTGGTCGCCTCCGCCGTCGGTGTGTAAATGTGTGATTGAATGGGTGAATGTGAGGAACAGAAATTGTAAAGCGCTTTGGAGAAGAGATATATAAAATGTACCAGCAGCTCCTTACTATAATGTTCTGTGTCTGGTGTAGAACATGACATCAAATACAGTGTTCTGTGTCTGGTGTAGAACATGACATCAAATACAGTGTTCTGTGTCTGGTGTAGAACATGACATCAAATTAGGGCTGACCCCTATTAGTCTATTAGTCGACTAATCAGTCGAAAGGAGCCGTAGTCGACTGCCAACCTCTTAGTCTAATACAAAAAAAATAAAGAAATTATAATATATATTTTTTAAATCATTCTTTCCAAAAGAAAAGAGGCCTGAAAAGTGGCTAACGCTAATGGCACGCATACCAGAGGCTAACTGCCCAAGAGAACGTTCAGAGGCACTAAAAGTCTGTGCCGACCAACTGGCCCCAGTATTCACTGACATATTTAACCTGTCCTTAGAACAGGCTGTCATCCCCACCTGCCTGAAGAAGTCCACTATTATCCCTGTACCCAAAAAATCCAAGCCTGCTTGCCTCAACGACTACCGCCCTGTAGCTCTCACCTCCATAGCCATGAAGTGCTTTGAGAAGCTAGTAAAGGGCTACATCTGCTCCTCCCTCCCCATCAACATGGACCCCCTGCAATTTACATACCGCCCCAACAGGTCCACGGAGGACGCCATATCCCATGTGCTGCACACAGCAGCATCACACCTGGACAAGAGGCAGGGGAACTATGTGAGAATGCTATTCATCGACTACAGCTCGGCATTCAATACCATAGTCCCCTCCATACTCATAGCCAAGCTCAGGGACCTGGGCTTGGGCTATGACCTCTGCCAGTGGGTCTTGGACTTCCTGACTGGCAGACCCCAGGTGGTGAGAGCAGGCAACTGCACCTCCTCATCCATCACCCTCAACATAGGGGCCCCCCAGGGCTGTGTTCTGAGTCCCCTCCTCTACTCCCTGTACACACACGACTGTGTGGCTCAGCGGAGTAGCAATACAATCGTCAAATTTGCTGACGACACAGTGGTGGTGGGCCTGATCTCTGCCAACGACGAGAGGGCCTACCTGGAAGAGGTCAAGGTCCTGGCGGGATGGTGCCAGGAAAACAGCCTCTCCCTGAACGTCAGCAAAACAAAGGAGATGATTGTGGACTTCAGGAGGTCGGGGGTCAAGGACTACAGCCCCCTCAGCATCGACGGGGCACCGGTTGAGAGAGTCAACAGCTTCAAGTACCTCGGAGCCCACATATCCGAGGACTTGACATGGACCATACACATTAACAGTGTGGTGAAGAAGGCACGACAACGCCTCTACTTCCTCAGGCGCCTAAGGAAGTTCCAAGTCAGCCAGAAGATCCTTAAGAACTTCTACTCATGTACAATAGAGAGCATCTTGACCGGCAACATCACCTCCTGGTTTGGGAATAGCACTGCAAAAGACCAAAGCAGACTACAAAGAGTGACACGTTCAGCCGAACGCACAATTGGAGGGGGGCTCCCCACCCTCCAGAACATTTACTACAAGCGTTGCAAGGGGAAGGCTAAGAGAATTATTAAGGACTCGAGCCACCCGAACAACTGCCTCTTTGAACTGCTGCCGTCAGGCAAGCGATACAGGAGTCTCAAGGCGAGCACAGAAAGACTCAGAAGTAGCTTCTATCCCCAGGCCATCAGGCTGCTAAACGAACAATGAATGAACACTACACAACAACAACCACCAAACACACATAGCACACACATCCACACGCACACACTCACTTTAAACAAACACACTGTAGCACCCACTACACACACTTTATAGCACACACCCACTTTAAACAAACACACTGTAGCACCCACTCCCCACACTTTATATTTATGGATGAAGGATTGCACTACAACTCGTACACCTTACTGTAAATTGTACCTAAAATTGTACCTCATCCCATTTCTGCTTTGCACTAGATAGTACTGTACATTAGTACACTGCATAGTATTGTGTATTGTATATTATATGGTAACTCAGAACATTGTACATATGTCTATACCGAACAACTGTGACCTCATTTTCTTCTTCTAAATTCATGCTATATTATGTTATTATGTTATTTGATACTATCTTGTCTAGCACAGTCTCTGGAGCGTAACAGTAAGAAGCATTTTGTATGAAAGTATTCTGTACTTCTGTATGACAACTATTAAAGAACTAGAACTTGAACTTGAACTTGAAGAGGATTTCACCCATCTAATGAACACACTAGACTAGACAAATATCAAGATGTATCCATCAGTGGACCAATTGCATGCTTTTGCAGAGGACAAGAAGCCTTCAGTCGACTCCTTCAGACATTAAGCACCCCCCACAGCCCAAATGGAATGATTAAAAAAATTAAATAAAAAAGGACATTATATATATATATATATATTTTTTTTGGTCGACTAACGGCAAATTTTGGCCAATCATAGTCGACCATCCAAATCCTTAGTCGGGGACAGCCCTACATCAAATACAGTGTTCTGTGTCTGGTGTAGAACATGACATCAAATACAGTGTTCTGTGTAGAACATGACATCAAATACAGTGTTCTGTAAGTGTCGGCATGACCTGTAGAACCAAAGAGGACAAATGTCTGCTTGGAAAGACGGCTGAGAGGAGGGAGTAGACCCCATCGGGGATGGCATGGTTAGCGCCCCATTACAGTGGTGGGTTAGCGCCTCATTGCAGACGGTAAACACTTTGGCTGCACCCAAAAAGAGCTACGACAAATACAGGAATAATTCTCCCAGACAGATCACACGGTTACATGGACCGTGGAGCGGACAAGAAGATTTATTTCACCACCTATTTGTCTTATATTGTTTTCATGTCTTGGATATAAAACTGAAAATAGAATATATTAAAAAAAACATGGAATCATACAGAGTAGCCTCCTCCTTCAATACATTTTAAATGGTAAATCAGATCTATGAATCCAGCAGGGGATATTATTAAATGTCTTGTGTTCAGATACAGTAGATCCCATGAAGTCACTAATAGAGGCCTTGCACAGAATGTTGTGGTTCTTCTTCCAACATGGCTGGTTGTAACAATGGCAACCATTGTTATGTACATGGCAATGGAAGAGACAAGAATGGTTCTCCTCGAGCTGCCGGCGCTCTGCAGGGTCAGAGGAGAGCAGGAGGCCGTCGTCATGGCAACTCCAGAACAGGAGGCGGCAGGGAGCTTGGAGGAGACGCAGCGCGACCAAGAAGTCTCCACTCGAGTTAAGCAGAGCCTTGGTCACAGTCAGGAGGTCCTGAGAGAGAGAGAGAGAATTTTCAATATCATCACAATACAGCAAAAACCCATGGTTTCTTTTGTTAATAGAAATATGAGTTTAGAGTTTAGACTCCGCACTCCAAATGAGTTCCAACTCTAATCAGGGTTCCCACAGACATTGCAAAGTAAAATTCAAGCACTTTCAAGTACTTTCCCAAGCACTATTTTTTATTTTAAAAGGGCATTTAAAAGGATACAATTCACTTTTAAATGCTGATTTTTATAGAAAAATCGGATCCAATATTTATGGCTTAAAACCAATTTCCGACAATTAGTTACACTTTAGATAAAAAAATGTGTCATGGATGAACAAGACTTTCAATGTGAATGGTTGATTTGAATTTTAATTACTTTTTAAGCACCTTGTTAAAAAATGGGCTGTTTTCAAGGAATTCCAGGCCTTGATTTTTTTTTGTATTATTATCAAGCACTTTAAGCACTTCAAGGACCTTGTGCGAACCCTGGGGTTGGGTACCGTTCACATTTGTGTGCAATGCACACTGTGTGTTGTGAAGGATCAGATTAAACCGAATATATATATTTATTTATATATATATATTTAATTGTATTTGTATATCGTTTGATATCCCCTGTATATTCCTTGTACAATATGCACTGAATATCCCTTTAGTCTACTAAACAGCCCATAATAGTTTCATTCTACCATTGGACGAGAACCTGGCGCCAGGTTGCCATACCCCTAGGTCCAAGTTCAATCGTGCCGCCCAACATGTCGTGGCAAGCCCCGGTTCCGCGCAGGAATATGTCGGGCGAAATACGAATGGTACTATTTGTTCATAGCGCATATATATATGGCGCAAGTAAAGTAGAACTTTCTTTTAGTCCAGTTCTTTACCCTCCAACAGAGTGACAGACGCGAAGCCTCCCCACGACGCACGTGTGGTGTAGTAAGGCCTACTTGGCCCCAGAATAGGCATTGAGATATCGTGTAGATTAATAGTTGAATAGTCATAGTTTGGCACTATACCGTCGAGTTGGACGTATTCTATTAAGCTAATTTATGTATGGTGCATCGTTCGGTTAGAGTTCTAAAGTTATCAGTACCCCCATCGTTCCTGACGTTATCTGGACGCTTAACCAGGCTGGGCAGACCCCTAGTGGTGCTTGCATCCGAGGAGCTCCGGGCCAGGGCGACTGGACCTGTATATTGGATTACTCTACCCGGACGACGGCGAGCCTTCCACGGCTTGGATTATGCTTTGGGTGCTTTGATTATTCCATGGATAAAGGCCAACACTGCGGAGTGTTGGAACTACCCCCCGGAGAGGACTCCAGGTGAGACGGCGCTCTACACCAGTGAGGTCGCCTCACGTCTCTCCGTTGTGGACCGGCAGCTACCGTCCACAGAGGGTCCAGCTGTATTCGTCTGCGGACCGAGGTTCTGTGGGCACCGTGTTCAAGACTTTGAATTCTCCCAAGACACCGTCGGCCAGATGGGATACCGCCAGCGGCTTCGCTAACCCCCCCCTCCTACTGTCTTACAACCAGCGGGACCCCCCCCCCCCCCTTTAGTGTATCCAGCTATAATCATTTAAGTACCATCGCTATCGTTTCCTAAATATTCCAGGTTGTATACTTACTCCCTGCGTAACCAGAGATTGGACATTCAATGTTGATTTACCTACGAATACTCATTTGCCATAAAAGTGCATATTTCAAATCATAAGTGTAAACAAGTGAACGTTGTATATACCTTTTGCTATATTAAACCTTCGATTTGTACATTTGTGTGGATTCGTTTCATCAGGTGGGAAAGTGTTCATCATACTTATATCATGTACTGGATGGCCAGAAGTTAAAGTACAAGAGGTAGTGGTATTAAATACCATATCTAACAATACAGTCAGGGAATTGTACCCCTCAGTTACACTGTGCATTATGAAGTGACAACAATTGCAACAACCTGCTCTCAAGGTACTGACCTGTGGCACAGTGATCTGTGTATTCTGTAGTACAGACGCCATTTGGCTGCTACCTTTAGAGTTTGGTACCCAACCCTAGAATTCAGTAAAGAATCTTGGTGTGTAGTATAGTAGCACCTCCTCAATCTGATGACGCTTCAACAGTCTCTCTCTAGCACCTCCTCAATCTGATGACGCTTCAACAGTCTCTCTCTAGCACCTCCTCAATCTGATGACGTTTCAACAGTCTCTCTCTAGCACCTCCTCAATCTGATGACGCTTCAACAGTCTCTCTCTAGCACCTCCTCAATCTGATGACGCTTCAACAGTCTCTCTCTAGCACCTCCTCAATCTGATGACGCTTCAACAGTCTCTCTCTAGCACCTCCTCAATCTGATGACGCTTCAACAGTCTCTCTCTAGCACCTCCTCAATCTGATGACGCTTCAACAGTCTCTTTCTAGCACCTCCTCAATCTAACGGTATGAAAATATAGATCTTGTCCAAGTCTAGTGTCAGCACAATGTCAACAAAAGCTCTCACCAGATTGGTCTGCTTCATCAGCGCTCTGATTGGCTCCTTGTCCTCCTCCAGCTGGGCCTGAGTTAGTGACATGGCAGTGTCCTTGCTACTGATTGGCTGGGGGGAGGAGGCGGCTGCAGTATCGTTGTTTGCTACTGGCAGAGGCTCTTCTTCCTGAGAATCACTTTCAAATACAAAGAGGTGAGAGGGAGCAGGTTCACTGGCTGCAGCCCCGGGACAAGCTGCCTTCACTGGGGGGCCGTCCCTGGAAGCTGCAGCCCCGGGACAAGCTGCCTTCACTGGGAGACCGTCCCTGGAAGCTGCAGCCCCGGGACAAGCTGCCTTCACTGGGGGGCCGTCCCTGGAAGCTGCAGCCCCGGGACAAGCTGCCTTCACTGGGGGACCGTCCCTGGAAGCTGCAGCCCCGGGACAAGCTGCCTTCACTGGGGGACCGTCCCTGGAAGCTGCAGCCCCAGGACAAGCTGCCTTCACTGGGGGACCGTCCCTGGAAGCTGCAGCCCCGGGACAAGCTGCCTTCACTGGGGGACCGTCCCTGGAAGCTGCAGCCCCGGGACAAGCTGCCTTCACTGGGGGACCGTCCCTGGAAGCCTGGGCCTCTAAGCCTTTCTCCTGGGGTGCAGCAGTAGAGGTAACCTGGGCCTCTAAGCCTTTCTCCTGGGGTGCAGCAGTAGAGGTAACCTGGGCCTCTAAGCCTTTCTCCTGGGGTGCAGCAGTAGAGGTAACCTGGGCCTCTAAGCCTTTCTCCTGGGGTGCAGCAGTAGAGGTAACCTGGGCCTCTAAGCCTTTCTCCTGGGGTGCAGCAGTAGAGGTAACCTGGGCCTCTAAGCCTTTCTCCTGGGGTGCAGCAGTAGAGGTAACCTGGGCCTCTAAGCCTTTCTCCTGGGGTGCAGCAGTAGAGGTAAGGCAAGGGTGGAAGGTCTCCTCAGACTGGGAGAGAGAAACACAGGCCAAACATTAATAGAATACCTTGAGCCTCTATGAGTGCATGCCTACCAACTGTTCGCCTGTTTTATTGCAACACTACTATCACCGACATCTAAGAAGGGAGATCCCCCCTTGAACGGCCCTTCTAAGGTTTCTCTCCTCCACATTGCCTGTGGTGCATGTTTTCCTATTGCTAGGTTTTAGTGAGTTTTTCCTTACCTTCGCGTGGAGTATGTCTGGGAGTGTTGCATTTATTTATTTTGTATTTATTTTACATTTTTTGGACTTTATGGTGTTCTTGTTTTGTTCTTGACTTAGTGATGTTTTCTTCTTGACTTGTTTAAAGAAGACGTGTCCGGCCCATGGGGACATTAACGTGTGTTGTTGGGCCTTATAAATAAATTTGATTTAACCCTGCCAGGCCTCTCTGATCATCCGATTCAGGTCTTTGTGTAGTTCCCAGGGTGCAGTAGAGTTGAACAATTAATCAAAATGTTATTAAAATCACATTATGGCCTAGTCTAGTTCAATATCCAAATCACAGGAGGTGCAAGCCCTAGCCATATTTTCAGAAAACCCATTTGCATGTTCTTGGTATCTAGGGACATCTATGGACCTCACCTCAGGTAATGTATTACCAGTGTCGGAAATATGCTTGAGTAAATTGTAATGAACCAAGAGAGAATATCAATTATTATTATTCTGTTTTTCTTTCCATCTTTGACAGTGAATAACACCATGCTAACATTGACCAACAGTGAGAAATTGCCACTGAGCTCATTCAGCACCTTCCTGAAATTAAGTGTACTAATAATCTAAGCAAATTAACAAAGGGTAGATGATTTACAGGTTTTTTTGTAGATACAGTACTGAATTTTTCCATCCGGACACATGCTATTTGAAATATGAATATAGAATCCCCATTTTTCTATTTTTCTCCCGTCCCCAATTTCGTATTGTCCAATTCTACCCTCCCCTGTCTCGAACGCTGTTAGGCCATGCCTCCCACAAGCCGGCTGCAATGTGGACGAAGCCTTGCATCACGTGTCCCCTCCGGTACATGAGGAGGCACTAGGCAGCCGTCGCATCTTTTCACCTGCACAGCGCGATCTCTCAGCGGCGAGGGTCTGCGTGGGAGGGTCACGCCGCCCTCGTCGCTTCCTGATTCTACTGCGCAGGCGCACCAACCGACCTGTAGGAGTCGCTGTCCACAACGTCCCATCCCCACCCACCAGCTTCCCACCCCTAATACTTTTGTTATTGTATTGTATTAGTATGAACGACCAGCCAAGCTGGTAGCAACGCCGAGAGCTGGGCTCGAACCCAGCATATCCTGCGTTGGTGGCGAGCGCCACCTAGTGCCTGTATAGCACTTTTCATACAGAAGTTGCAGTTCAAAGTGCTTCACAACAGTAAAAAATACAGGCATAAGCGAGCATAAAAAAAAAGATAGAGAGGTAGCAAGCAGGGCTCTAGAGTGCACCCATTTTGGGCAAATATCTTTGGAGTGCGACTTAATATTTTCCCTTGTCGCACTGGTGCACCTCACATTCCAGCAGGTCCGTCTGTCTGTGTGTAGCGTCTCACCCCCCCCCCCCCCCCCCCCCCCCTATACAAACATGTTTCCTACTATTTATGCATAATAATCATCTGTTCTGTGCGTGCGTGCGCGGGAGCGTGCGTGCACGTGGCGTCCAGGCAGTTCTGATATTACGACTGCACCACTGCATAGTACTACTGGCTATAGGCTCTGGCTAACGTTACCCCGCTAACGTTAGCATTATGTCTACTGTCGTGAACCATTTTAAATCGGGGCATGTAAAAGAGTTTTGGGAACGAGTAAAATGTGCAGGTCCTCTTCTCAGACCTGTGGGGCAAAGCACTGCACACGCATCATGCCGGCTAGCAAGCTACACGTCACGGCATGTTGATATGATAGTAGCCCCCTAGTAGCCCCACTCGGTGCATCACAGTCACAAAACGGGCTACCATGATAGCTATTAGCTAACTAACGTTAACGTTACAAGCTCAAACACCTTATAACTACTACTATTGTCATGTCCATAAGTTCCCTGGCAGAATACTTGTGAGCTGTGAGGACAAAGGTATACAAAGAGGAGAGAACCATTTTAAATCGGGGCATGTTAGGAGTTTCAAGAATGCTGGCTACCAAGCTAGCTAACTTAGCTACTAACGTTATATACACAATATATACAACGACACAATGATTTAAATTATTACAAATATGGTAACGTGATTGTGGCTTTTTACAAATAGTGGTTAGCTTTAGAGATGAATGGCTATGATCACGGAGCAATAGTGTTAGGTGAAACGGATACATTTTCATTCATTCACTCCTCGGCAGGCCCGGACTGGCCATCGGGAGCACCGGGAGTTTTCCCGGTGGCCTGGCCTGCACAGATAAAAAAAAATATATATATTATATAAAATTATATATATTTTTTATTATATATATATTTTTTTTGCCAGGCCATTGTTTCTAGTTGTGGCGGCGGCGCGGCGCAATAGTTTTTAGATAACCAGGTGGGTGGGGAACAACCAGGATTTCACTGTCTGCGACAGAGTTGGAGAACTATCTGACTCTCTCTCCATCACGCGGACACACACACAATGGAGCCGTGCTGCCGCTTGTGATTGGTGGAGGCGGGACCAGGCGATACAACTGATTGACCGTGGAGGCGGCGAATGGAATGGCAGATGGCACACTCCCAAAAGGAGTTGTTAAATCTGACATTACAAAAAACAATATGTGGTGGTTATGATTGGGGCTGAAGTTGAATAAACAATTTATGAAAGAGAGTCAAAATAATTCAAAGATTACACACCTTTGCTACATTGGCTACAAACATAATCACTGCAAAGTTATCA
The DNA here is from genome assembly GCF_963971535.1 of Notolepis coatsorum. Classification (NCBI taxonomy): domain Eukaryota; kingdom Metazoa; phylum Chordata; class Actinopteri; order Aulopiformes; family Paralepididae; genus Notolepis; species Notolepis coatsorum. The sequence continues at coordinate 96,080,295 of NC_140167.1, read as the reverse complement.
AAAAAATAAGAATCTGATCAGACACAAGGGTTAAGTTGTTGTTCCCTTTCTAATTTCCTCAAAAACATCTAGTCTAGTTAATGTGATCAATATTATTTGACAATTGATGCTTTTTGTTGGAAATTTCAGTCAGTGAGCTCATACTTTGAGCTCATTTTATAGTTAAAATGATTGAGACAACGCAATTGTAACTGAGGGGTTACAAAACCCTGACTGTATTAAAGATTGTGATAGATTAAACCACTGCTAGTTATGTACTTTAATTACTGGCCAGACAGTACATCTAATATATGGCAGACACTCATAATAACACGGCACTGACAAAGAAATATCATTTGAGGGTATTTATTATTATGCAGTAAATGTTACAGATATGAGAATTAGGGTCGCGCTTGTATGGCGAAGAATATGCATAAGTCAGTCAGTAGCATAAGTCAATGGGAATAGAATGATTAACCTACGATGGGGTACTAGGCTAACGCCGCCTGGCGTAGAATGGCAATTATAGAGGGCAACGCTGGTACCGCTAGAGACAATGGGTTCCTCCCAGAGTTGTAAGTTCTGGAGGAGAGAGGAATGTTCGGATACTCAGTCTGATCAATTGAAGAAGGGGATTCACGTACAGAAGCCAGTCCTTGTAATCCAAAGCTCAGCATCAAAAGCAATAACTGTAATCCAATTGCCCAATAGCAATGATAATAGCCAGCTAGCCTCGGTCCATGAGGCCAGCCCGAATGTAGATCCTCACGGTGTTTAAATCCAAACGACAGTGGAGATTAACGATGCTCTTCTCCGGGTAGTACGTTCCACAATCAATATAATCCAACCAATACTGGTTCTGCAATCGCCGCCGTCGGTTCTCCTGTGCACATGTCCAGTAGGTTCTCCGACTAGGCCTCCTCGTGTGCTGGTACCAATGTATTTAGTCCACGCGCACTGGCTAAGGTTCACTAGCTAAACGAACAAACTGCTGGGTAATGCTACACACGAACGAACTGCTGTTGGCACGATACACAATAATTAACGACTCTTAACTTCACATTAAGCTAAGTCGAACTTGACGTTACTGCATTAAATCTGACACTTTTACTATTCACTTCGCACGTGGTTCTCAACGCTCTGTTAGACGAACTGCTTCTCACTACATTAGAATCATACTGCGTGATGAATGATGAACTCTACTGCTGTTCGCACCTACCGCGCTATATATACTTAAGTGGCTTTCTAGTGCCAAAACCTAACCACTTGCCCGGAATCAATGCGCTGCCAAGGGCATGTCCTGACTTGCCCAGACTCGCCCTTGAACCTGTCTGAGTGCGAGACTGCCTGGCGCTGCCGTCAGGGGGCATTATCCATAAGGAAAGTGAATATTACTAGGATTTACACGCAGGCTTAAAGGGATATAACGTGTATATATAAATAATATACAAGGTATATAAAACAATAAATGTAGATTCTCAGCTTTAATCTGGCCCTTCACAACAGCAATCTTCTGTCTTCGTTGTGCATGCATGCGTGTGCTCACCACACGTGATACATGTGTCACTATTCTGGCAGTGGCTACTGTTATTATAGTATTGTAATGAAAGGTCTGTTATTTAATGTTTGTGTAAAGGGCTATTTTAACTGTTGATGGGTAGTGCATCAGTAAAGTGAATATGGTATTGTGCTCTTGCCTTGTTTGAATAGGTGGAGAGAGTGGTTAACTGTATTATAGGGGTGGACGGTATAAACGGTATACGGTATAAACGGTATTAATTTGCTCTACGGTATGGATTTTGACTATACCGTGTAACCGGTAGAGCAGCTCTAAAATAGCAATGACGTCATGTAACCACAGCGCGACTATTTCAATCGCATTTGCCCCTAAAAATAGATAGAATTAGTCATAGATAATAGATATGTGCAAACTGGAAAAAGTTATTTAGGAGGCTTCGCGCAGTGGGCGTGTCAACACGCAATTGTCATTTCATAATAAACACATATCACCGCGGCGCACAGCAAGTTTCAATTTCAGTTCCTGGCATTTTTAACCAGTGGAGAAAGGTAAGATATTTCCCTATCTTTTTTCTTGTATGAATTATTCTACGTTAATAAAACATACCTGGTGATCAACTACAGTTTGCTGTAAACATTACGATATGTGTGTAGTGTTATGATAACGACGGCTGCAGCGGGAGGACGGCTGCAGCAGTGGATTTGTGAATAGCATGCAGCTGCAGAGCCGCAGAGCCAGGGGCTCTTTCAGGTCTGGTCACAGGCCCGTCAAACAGCGCCCCCCCAGGGCTCTACAGTGCGACCATATTGCTCGCATATGCCCCTAAAAATATGTGCGTGCGAACATGCAAAATCAAGTACTCGCACCGCGTGCGAGTGGGGCCAGCGAGTGCAGAGTACAGCCTCTCATTCGTCCTTTTTTTTCTCCGCTGCGAGAATAGTTAAAAAACTACAAGTCCCACAGTTCACAGCCGCATAAACGTTCCAATCACAGTAGTTTCCTGTGGTCACGCGACTGGAAACCGAAAGTAATGATCAGCGGCTGCGTCACTGTCTGAGTCAAACAATAATACAGCCACGTCGAAGCCCATTCATTTTTATTTTGCGCGAAAGATACCGGAGAATGAGAAGTCAGGCGAGGCAGCTCATGTTACAGAGGTGATGGTTAACGTTAACGTTAACCAAGATACTGACGCTAGCCAGCATGCTAGCGAAGTTGGCCAAGCTAGCGAGGCTACACCCACTGTAGCACCCAATGTAGCCACTGTAGCTAGCGAAGCTACACCCACTGGAGCCGGAGGGAAGACATACAAATTTAACGTGAATTGGCTAAACATTTCCCCATGGCTAGAGTTCGAAAACAATGTCATGTTTTGTAAATATTGCAAAGTAGGATCGATGCATTGCGATGCATTGTTACACCCCTACAACTGGCCCACTGTGTATGTGTGTACAGCTAACTTGGCTAGCGTTATCAACTGCAGAGGTGGGCAATGGGTCCAGCTGTAGCGCCGGACGGCCAGAGTGCAAGCGGTGTGGCTGAATAGGGTCCATTGATTGATTGATTGAAAAGTTTATTAACAGATTGCAGAATGGGTACAGTACAGTACAGCTCAATACATACAATTGTTAAGGGGATGCAGACCAGAGAAAGACTTTCGTCTTGTTTACATCAGGGTCCCCCAGCTGCAGCGCCGGACGGCCAGAGTGCAACGGTGTGACGTCGTAATTGTCAGAATCGACTGTCAATCAATGGTCTACCTGACACGCAAACTACTGTACTGGAGGTGTACAGTATTTCAATAGGCAACCCTGAAAGGATTATTTTTCTAAAAGAGCAACACTAGCTCCCCCCTCTACTGATGGCCCTGGTTGTAAAGCCAGTGTCTCCTTTTTGTTCAATATCACTGCCTTTCTTATTAGGCCTAGTTGTTGGCTACAACTTTGCCATAGTAGGCATTAATCACTTAATTAATAGTTCAAATGTCTGTCCCGTTTGCACACGCAGATGATACACACACACGCACACAGTGGGCCAGTGACTTTGGTGGTATGTGCTATTGCACAGATGTGTCCCGTTTGCACATGCACGCACAGTACAAATATACATTTATTTTTGAAAAAAAAAAAAAAACTCTGTTACTTGACATATTTTCACTGTGCTCCTAAATATTTTTGGGTGCTCCTAAATTTCTTTGTGTGCTCCTAAATTTTTTCATTTAGGAGCACCTGTGCCCCTAGTGAAAAAGGTTAGCGTAGAGCCCTGCCCCCCACCCAACGGCTGAATTGCCAATGGCTGAATTGGAGTATTGCACTGTGCACCGGTATGAATTATTTCCCCAGTCTGGCCCTGCTCCTCGGCTAGTAGTAACAAGAAGGCTCTGCTTCCTGCCACTACCTGCCTGTGACTCTCAGAGCCCCTCCCTGCCTGCACCTGCTGTGACGTCATCATTAAGATGACACACGCACGTTATGAACCATGGATTAAAATATCCATGTGCGTGGTGGTTGTGGTTGGGTCGACAAAATGTTTGATAAAAACGCTAAAACTGGGTCAATTTCGATACTTTTTTCCCCCTCTTCATGAAAGTCACCGTTGGCCTAGTCACATAAAAATATAACCTGCAAGTTGGCCTTTAAATGCCTGAGCAAAGAGATCTTTTTTTGAAGATGTCTAGCGAGTTGGCTTCCCTGATGTTTTGGGGTAGTTTGTTCCATAGTTTTGGGACATAGTTGATAAAGGCTGCATTACCGATTCTCTTTTGACTGTTTCTGGGAGCCTCTTGTAGTCCAGCAGCTGATGATTGCAGTGTTCTTGCTGGCCTGTAATTTATTAGAGTGTTGGCGACGTAGCTAGCAATAGCATATCATATCAGGCCTATGGCCAATACATCTATAGATCGGGCCAAATCTCCTCTTTCCAATGGAAGAGTTAAATCTGGATTTAGTACCAGGCACCCGTTAAAGGGCAGCAAAGACGGTGAATGAAATCTACTGTAAGTACAGTTACTTTTGTATAATGTCCATAGCTCTGCCATTGAAAAGACTACAATGAGTGCTTCTTCTTCTCGCGTCTAATTCATCCGTTTTCCGGGTGCAATGCGCAGCAATTTTTATAAGCTCATATCTAGCTAATAACACTTAAAATCATTGGTAAGCAAACCTAATGCTGTTTTGATAGGGTTAGGGTCTTTACTCTTGGCTACATTTGAAAAAGAAAAGCAACATTACATAACCCCTTAACACTTTAACTGCCGGAAGACATGTTTAGGCGTCCTTCCCCGCCATGCTCAAGTTGCCGAAGACGCCGTAACTCGTCTTTGATATCAATATTTCAAAAATCTGTGATCGGAATCATATTTCCTTTCCGGGGGCCTTAGACACAAGTGTGATCTCCTCTCAATCCTCTAGCGGTTCAAGACCGCCATCTGGTGGCCGATCGGCAGATCGAAAAAACGGATGTTACCTTTAACCCGGCAGGACTCACTCCATATGTGGTCCGGGCACTCAAGTTCAAGTTCTTTAATAGTTGTCATACAGAAGTACAGAATACTTTCATACAAAATGCTTCTTACTGTTACGCTCCAGAGACTGTGCTAGACAAGATAGTATCAAATAACATAATAACATAATATAGCATGAATTTAGAAGAAGAAAAATGAGGTCACAGTGTTCGGTATAGACATATGTACAATGTTCTGAGTTACCATATAATATACAATACACAATACTATGCAGTGTACTAATGTACAGTACTATCTAGTGCAAAGCAGAAATGGGATGAGGTACAATTTTAGGTACAATTTACAGTAAGGTGTACGAGTTGTAGTGCAATCCTTCATCCATAAATATAAAGTGTGGGGAGTGGGTGCTACAGTGTGTTTGTTTAAAGTGGGTGTGTGCTATAAAGTGTGTGGAGTGGGTGCTACAGTGTGTTTGTTTAAAGTGAGTGCGTGTGGATGTGTGTGCTATGTGCGTTTGGTGGTTGTTGTTGTGTAGTGTTCATTCATTGTTCGTTTAGCAGCCTGATGGCCTGGGGATAGAAGCTTCTTCTGAGTCTTTCTGTGCTCGCCTTGAGACTCCGGTATCGCTTGCCTGACCGCAGCAGTTCAAAGAGGCAGTTGTTTGGGTGACTGGAGTCTTTAATGATTCTCTTAGCCTTGCCCTTGCAACGCTTGTAGTAATTGTTCTGGAGGGTGGGGAGCCCCCCTCCAATTGTGCGTTCGGCTGAACGTGTCACTCTTTGTAGTCTGCTTCGGTCTTGTGCAGTGCTATTCCCAAACCAGGAGGTGATGTTGCCGGTCAAGATGCTCTCTATTGTACATGAGTAGAAGTTCTTAAGGATCTTCTGGCTGACTTGGAACTTCCTTAGGCACCTGAGGAAGTAGAGGCGTTGTCGTGCCTTCTTCACAACACTGTCAATGTGTGTGGTCCATGTCAAGTCCTCGGATATGTAGGCTCCGAGGTACTTAAAGCTGTTGACTCTCTCAACCGGTGCCCCGTCGATGCTGAGGGGGCTGTAGTCCTTGACCCCCGACCTCCTGAAGTCCACAATCATCTCCTTTGTTTTGCTGACGTTCAGGGAGAGGCTGTTTTCCTGGCACCATCCCGCCAGGACCTTGACCTCTTCCAGGTAGGCCCTCTCGTCGTTGGCAGAGATCAGGCCCACCACCACTGTGTCGTCAGCAAATTTGATGATTGTATTGCTACTCCGCTGAGCCACACAGTCGTGTGTGTACAGGGAGTAGAGGAGGGGACTCAGAACACAGCCCTGGGGGGCCCCTATGTTGAGGGTGATGGATGAGGAGGTGCAGTTGCCTGCTCTCACCACCTGGGGTCTGCCAGTCAGGAAGTCCAAGACCCACTGGCAGAGGTCATAGCCCAAGCCCAGGTCCCTGAGCTTGGCTATGAGTATGGAGGGGACTATGGTATTGAATGCCGAGCTGTAGTCGATGAATAGCATTCTCACATAGTTCCCCTGCCTCTTGTCCAGGTGTGATGCTGCTGTGTGCAGCACATGGGATATGGCGTCCTCCGTGGACCTGTTGGGGCGGTATGCAAATTGCAGGGGGTCCATGTTGATGGGGAGGGAGGAGCAGATGTAGCCCTTTACTAGCTTCTCAAAGCACTTCATGGCTATGGAGGTGAGAGCTACAGGGCGGTAGTCGTTGAGGCAAGCAGGCTTGGATTTTTTGGGTACAGGGATAATAGTGGACTTCTTCAGGCAGGTGGGGATGACAGCCTGTTCTAAGGACAGGTTAAATATGTCAGTGAATACTGGGGCCAGTTGGTCGGCACAGACTTTTAGGACGCGGCCGGGGATGCCGTCCGGACCTGCTGCCTTCCTGATATTCACTTTTTTAAAGGTCCGCCTCACCTCATGCTAACTCGCTAATGTTAGAGAGACTCAGTCTTCACACAGTGAACATCGATCGCTGCAAATAACTCGAAAAAACAACATGATTTGGACGTATATATTATTATACAACCTGGAAATGGACAGAGTATTTCAACATCCCATAATGGAAAACTGTCTACCCCACGCTGATCGCCCAACGGCCCGCGGATACTGGGGTGAGTTTTAGCGTGTAATATTTCCGTGTTCGACACTAACTGCTATGATGAACATTTGACCCACATTAGATGAATGGTATAACGCTGCCCACGGAATTATAAACGCCCCCTCGCCCATCCGGTCAACATCAGATGATGTGTAGTAACTTCCAGAAGTCCGTCCAGTTGGATTTTTTTATATCGCGCCGATTGCTATCAAACTGTATTTGATCATCAATATAATGCATTTGGGGCTATAAATCACGTTCTGGAGAAAGCTGCAGAAAGAGATGAAAACATACTTATACTTTAGATCATATTTTAGTATGAATATGTGAATGAAAAAGTTTAACGTTCATACACCCTGAACAATACATATAGGACATTGAATGGGCCCTAATAATGGCAATTTAGCAATAGAATTTAAAAAGTTATACCCCTGCAAAGAAGGGGAACTTCTCCATAGACAAATAGAGCTGGCAACCTATGGTATATCATGAATTTAGCCTTAGGCAATCAAAGTGTTAAGCACGAGCGGTATATGAGAAATATGAGTTTATAAATATCTTGGCGCATCCCGGCAGAAACCGGATGAATTAGACGGAAATAAAGGAAGCCGTCATACGCGTGTAGTCCTGTGAAAGAAGAGACCCAGGGCTTTCGATGGGCTTTCGAATTTCATAAAACTACCCTACCCAGCACACACCAGCCCCTGTCAAACTTGGAGCCCGGTGTGAAATAATTTTTGAACTTAATTTTTCGTGATTATGAACAAACCTGAACGCTATTGCCATAAAATAGAACGTAGTTTGTTTCTTTACCTTTCTGTGAACGCCTAGGGGAAAAAATGCGTCTCAATCTGATGAGAAATGGCGGAGCATTTTTCATTACAAAAAGGTAACTGTTACAAAGGATCAGATTAAACCGAATATATATATTTATTTATTGATATATGTTGCATAGTATTTGTATATCGTTTGATATCCCCTGTATATTCCTTGTACATATACACGGAATATCCCTTTAGCCCAGACCATAATAGTTCATTCTCCTATTGGACAGCGGTCCACCGGCGCCAGGGACCGGCCTCCGGAGTCAGGTTCAAAGTCACCGTCAAGACGTGTCTGGACATGCCCGGCCTTGCCCAGGGATACGCGACAGAAATGAGATTGGCACTAGTTTGTTCACCGTGCGTATAAATACGGCGCAGGTGAATATAGAAGCCCCTTAGCCCCTTTAGTGAGTTACCAATAAGTTGAAGCCTCACCCACGATACAACGTGCGGTGAAGTATGGCCTGTTTGGCCCCAGAATAGAGCATTGAGACCGCGTGCGAATTAATAACTGAATTGTCAGAGTTTGGCGCTATACCGTCGAGTGCGACATATTTCTATTAAGTCAATAATAGTCTATTTGTGTATAGTGTATCGTGCGGTTAAAGTTCTACAGTGACCAGCATCTCCAACGCTTCCTCGTATTAGCTAGAGTTCTTATCCAGGCTGGGCTGACCACATGGCGCTTTCACCCGAGGAGACCTAGACGAGAACCGTATGGACATGTACACTGGATTAATCTACCCGACGACTACATAGCCCTTTGCGGCTGGAATATATTTGCTTTGGTCCTGTGATTTATGGAGCGGATAATCGCCGACGCCTGCACGTGTTGGATTTACCCCGCGAGGAGTCAAGTCGAGTCGGCGCCTCAGAGAGCCTGAGGCCGACTAGCTTTCTTCACTGTGGAGCTACAGTCTACGGAGAACAGCTGTATTCATCTGTGGATCAAGAGGCTATTGCACCGGCTCCTGTACCTGGAGTCTCCTTAGTCATCATTGACCAGACGTTCTACTACCGACAGATCTTCTACCCCTGCTGGCTTACAACCAGGGGGACCCTTCCAGTATCTCCCGCTATATTACTAGTGTACCATAGATATAATTCCCTAAGATTCAGGTTGTATAATTACCTCCTGCGTAACCAGAGAATGGACATTCATTATTGATTTGCCTACGCACATTCCTTTGCCTTACAAGTGCATTCAAAGAATAATGTAAAGTATATTATGTACCCTTTGCTCCATTAAATACTTGATTATACCTTTGTGTGGAACCGATTTCATTGTGGGAAGTGTTCATCATATTCATATATCGTGTACTGTATGGCCAGTAATTAAAGTACATAAAGCGGTAGTGGTTTAATGATACCATACTTATCAATACAGTCAGGGAATTGTACCCCTCAGTTACAATTGGTCCTTCGAGCCGGAGGGTAACTAGTGTAATATTAATATAGTGGTATTAATATTGACATGGCCTATGATGAACACTCCACAAAACGGTTCTCCTAAAGTAGATCGCCCGCAGCGTAGACGGCAGACACCTCAGTACTTAGAGGATTACGTTGCCAGTATACTACCTAGCCTTCTACAGACGGTAAACGCGGAAAAAGTAGATAGTAAAATTATGTCCGACCCTATCGCCCAGGCTAACCCGCCAATAGAGGCCCTAGTGGGTTCTAACGTAACTGACCAAGCTCACGGTAGGGACCAGGAGGGACCTGACACGACTTTACCCCCCGCCAAGACCGAAGAAGTAGTCCCCGGAGTGCTCCAGGATAAAGACAGCTCTCCAGGGATGGAACTCTACCCGCTACAAGAAGAGGAGAGCACCCCGGAGATGGATCTCCAGGACTCGCCACAGGAGAACAGATCTCCAACGAGTACTGCCAGGAGCGGATCACCTCAACCAGCGTCTTCCCCCAGCGAGGCGGACAAGATGCTGGCACAGGCATTCCTCGCCAGCCTAGCAGCCTCAACAGAGCGCGATCGACTCCAAGCACAGACGCTTAGTGAGCGCGAACATTCTTCCATGGAAAGAGAACGCCTTCAAGCACAGCAACGGAGCGACGAAGATCGTATACGTCTAGAGATTAGACGCCTTCAGGCGGAAGAGAATATGGTAAGAGACCGGGCCGAAGCAGAGCGCGCCGCCGCCGAAGCCCAGCGCGCCGCTGCCCAAAGAGAAGCAGAGCGCGCCGCCGCCGAAGCCCAGCGTGCCGCTGCCGGTGCCCAAAGAGAAGCGGAGCGCGACCTCGCTCTCACCAAGCGTGAAGCCGAGCGCGACCGATTACAAGCGCAGATAATGGAGCAGCTGATCGCCAGGGCAACACCCCCTCCCTCCGCACGGGGTTCCAGGGCCTCGTCAAGACACGGGTCAAGGGCACCCTCCCCTACCCGATCAAGCGACCCTGAGCCCGACCACCAGAGAGAGCCTATACCCCCCTCCGAACTCCTTCCCCGACCGGTCCACGCGAGGACCAGCTACAAAGAAGAAACGGTCTACACCGCGGAGAGGCTAAATAGACGACTACAGGATCTAGAGGACCTGCCAGAGGAAGAAGAAGAGGGAGAGGAGGAGAGTCAAGCCCGACAGCAGCACAGTACTCCACAGGACCAGGAGGTCCAGTACAGCCCAGGCTCTACCCCCGCGGCTCTGCGCTACAGACCCCCGACTCAATTCACGGGTGAGCTTGACGCACGACCAGCCCCGAGGAATAGCACCTGGATACGCGGGCCATGGTACCCAGCAGGTACCAGCCCACCAAGAGGCGTAAGAGGAGACTCGCCTAGGAGGCCTCTCTTCCAACGCTCACCGATGTGCCAGCCATCCATGGCATCATACATTGGCACACCGACGTTTCCGGACTTCACCCACGAGAACAGAGCACAGTACACGGAGCTACGAATGTGCTTAGAGACAATGATGTCCGATGTAGCTGATGAACCGTACAAGTATGCTATCCTACTGAAGCACCTCAAGGTGCCCCGAGCGCACAATATAGCGCTGGCCTATGCCACCTCTACTACCCCATACACAGCGGCTCTAGCAGCACTCGACCAAAGATATGGACGCATATGGGACTACGTAATACAAGAGATAAGGCATATTGACCGCCTACCCCCAGCCACAGACAATCGCTCACTAGATGACCTGTCTATCAGGGTACAATCCCTGGTAGGGATGCTGGGGGCGCAAAAAGAAAAGGGTATGCACGAACTGTACGCGAACTCTAATGTCGAGAGGATTTTAGAGAAGCTTCCGCCCGCCCGACAAGAGCGCTTCAGGCGGCAAAGAGACCACCGTGATCCTAACGGTCCCGAGCCATCCCTCCTAGACCTAGCCGACTTCCTGGCGAGAGAAGTCAACAGCCTACGGTTGGATACGTTCATGCGGAGCACCCCAAGCTCCAGAGAGGGACCTAGGAGAGCAAACGATGGCCGAAGATTGGTGACCGTCATGCACCAATCAGAACCAGTACCGAGCAGCAAGAACCACAGTACCCCCTCGATGAAAGAGAAGTGGAAGATGGTGTGCCCGTACTGCGAAAAGGAACACTGGTTGTCACAATGTGACACGTTCAAGAAGATGACCGCCGACGAGGCGAGTCAATGGATAAAGTCCAACCGACGCCGTTACCGATGTGCGCGCAGTCACATGGCAGCCGATTGCCGCTTAAAGAAGAGGTGTAGTCGGTGTGACGGAGCCCACCTAGATGTCCTACACGACAGTAACAGAAGAAAGCCTGCACCCTCAAGCAGCACAAAGGCAAGTGTTATGTACATTGACCCCGCCAGCAGCGGGGGCGCCCGAGTGCTCTTAAAGGTGGTCCGCGTAACACTGAGTTACCAAGACAAGATCATGGACACTTACGCCGTCCTTGACGACGGGTCAGAGAAGACCCTTCTCCTCGCGTCCGCTGCGGCCCAGCTAGGGCTGCGGGGGAGCGAAAACCAGATGACGATTCGGACAATAAGAAGAGATCTAAAAACGATAAAGGGCGAGAATGTCTCCTTCACTATCGCAGCAAGCGGGCAGCCAGAGAGACGGTATAGGATTACTAATGCTTTCACCAGCCAAGAAATAGGCCTGTCGCAGTACACCTACCCCATCGCCAAGCTGATGGATAAATATGTGCACCTGCGTCAACTACCTATCCCGCTCATAGACGGTGCCACCCCGACCCTGCTGATAGGCTCCGACCATGCAGACCTCATAGTCCCGATAGACCGGGTCCACACAGGGCCCAGAGGCTGTCCTGCAGCAGTCGAGACCCGCCTAGGATGGACATTACAAGGCCCCCTCGCTAAGTCTCTTAACCGAACAGCAGCCACTAGCTGCCTCCACTCCAGAGTGACAGAAGAAGACACCACCCTCCTACAGCATGTCGAGAGGCTATGGATACTAGAGACAATGCCCCTTAAGAACGAAAAGAAAGACATTCGTTCCAAGGAAGACATTTACGCTATAGCACTCCTCGAGCAAGGGACAAAGAGAGTCAAAGTCAACGGAGTGATGAGATACGCAACTCCACTCCTGAGGCGAGAGGGTATGCCTACCTTCCACGCCCCAAAAGAAGCGACGGAGCGGTATCTATTGAACACAGAGCGGCGCCTAGCCAGAGACCCCGCTCAGGAGATTGTGTACCGCGCTGAGATTAACAAGCTAATCACAGCGGGACACATAAAGAAAATTGACATTAAAGAGGCCGATCAGACGATCGAATCATGGTACGTGCCGCACCACAAAGTCCACCACAACGGCAAGGATCGTATTGTGTTCAACTGCAGCTACCAGATCGGATCACAAAATCTGAATAAAGAGCTCTTGCCCGGCCCAACACTCGGCCCCTCCCTACTAGGCGTGTTACTACGTTTCCGCCAGGACAAGGTGGCCATCAGCGGCGACATCAAAGGGATGTTCCTGCAGGTGAGACTAGTGGAGGAGGACAAGCCCCTGCTGCGGTTCCTATGGAGAGAGAGGATCGGGGATGAGCAACCAGCCATCTATCAATGGGAAGTCCTCCCTTTCGGAACCACATGCAGCCCATGCTGTGCTACGTTTGCACTGCAAAAACACGTCGCAGAGGACCCAGTAGCTGATGAAGAGGTCCGACAAAGTGTAGGAAATAGTTTCTACGTGGACAACTGTCTGCAAAGCGTCTCGACGCCAGAAGAAGCCGAGGCCCTTCTACTCAAGCTCCGCGCCTCCCTGATCAAAGGCGGCTTTGATCTCAGGCAGTGGGCCAGCAGCGACCCGCAAGTATTGCGCAGCCTCTCCCCCGAGGACAAGGCAGCAAGCAGCGAGACCTGGATGGCGACCATCCCAGGAGAAGCCCAAGAAATGACATTAGGACTAGTCTGGCGCTTCAAAACAGACTCGCTCCATTATAAACACACACCCCTGACCAAGGAGCAGGGAAGGTCGACTGCACTACCGACCACCAGACGGAGTGTATAGAGAACACTCGCCAGACAATATGACCCGTTGGGATGTATTCTACCTTACACCACCAGGGCAAAGATGATTGTAAGAGCGTTATGGGACAAGGACCAGGGCTGGGACGACCCCATACCCGAACACCTTGCATCCACATGGAGAGAGTGGGAGACGGAACTCAGCTCACTCCCAGGTGTCAACATACGCCGCAGCTACTTCCCACCCACAGTGAGGCCGGAGACGTGCCAGATGGACCTGCACGTCTTCAGCGACGCCTCCGAAGTAGCCTACGGTTCGGTGGCCTACTTGCGTGCCCGAGAGGAGGGAGGAGAAATACATACTGCTTTCATCCTGGCTCGCTCAAGAATAGCCCCACGAAAGCAACAATCTATCCCGCGTCTAGAGCTCTGCGCAGCCCTAGCAGGAGCGCAACTCGCCACGTTAATCCAACGTGAACTCACCATTCCGGTGCAAAGAACAATCTTGTGGTCAGACTCCACGACAGTACTCACATGGATCCGGTCTGATTCGTGCAGATACAAGGTCTTCGTGGGAGTCAGAGTCACAGAGATTCAAGATTTAACAGAAGTAGCAAGCTGGAGGTATGTGGACACAAAACACAACCCAGCTGACGTCATCACCCGGGGAATGTCCCTGGATGACCTCACCCGTCACAACCTATACAGTGACGGGCCAGAGTTCCTCAAGCTCCCGGAAGAAGAGTGGCCTACACCCACCCCACGGGAAGCGAGTAAAGAGGAGGCAGAAAACAAGAAATCTGTTCTGTGGATTGAACACACTCGTCTCCACAGACCCCGACATAGACGATTGCCTCACCCTAGAGAGTGCGCAGCTAAAGACATTCCTGTGGCACCACCCAGAGGTTCAGCTCACTACTGACATTACTGCAGCTGACTACGAAGAAGCAGAACTTCTTCTACTACAACGAGCCCAGAAAGACTCGTTCCCCGATGAGCTAGACTGTCTACAGCAGGGGTCAGCAACCTTTTTGACATGGAGTGCCTGTTTGAAATATAGTTGTAACTAGTGTGCCTCAACAATATTCCATGCATCGTAATTTTTTTCTTCTCATAATCAGGTATTTTTAATGATAATTTTTACATTATTACATCATTATTATTGTTATTATTAACAATATTATTATGATGGTTGTATCAACCCTAAATCTGAGTTGGGGGGGGGGAATGCAATGCAGACAAACAGCTGCATACAGTGCGACCATTTCACTCACATTTGCCCATTCATTTTTGGACACATCACACACCATTGGTGTGTGTACTGTACGTGTGCTGTCATAGCTCCACTTACAGGCCTAATGGAGAACACCAGGATGTGAATGAAGGGTGAATGTGAGGTATATCGTGTAAATAAGTTTTGATTGATCGCAAGACTACACTGTAAAAAAAAATATAATAATAAGTTACCAGAACTTAAAAATATTGAGTTCAGTTACTGTGCATTAAGGTTTTCAGTTTTCAATCCATAATAAGCTAACAGAAAAATAAGTACACAACCACATTATTTCAACCTAATAAAACTATGTTTATTGTCATTGTTTTAAGAACACAAGTTGACTTGGTAATACTCACATTTTGAGTAAAAAAAATGGCTTTTAACATGTGCAATGTTCAATGAAATAGAAAAATAAATAATACAATTTGTTGATTAATCCCACTGGTCACAATGGTGACCGTAATAATGTTTTTGTTATAAGGCTCTGCAAATGTTACTGAATGATGTAGCAATGTATTTCCAGCTAAATTGAAATAATAAACAAATAAAGGGTCGCAATTAAATATGTGGTAGTAAAAAGAACCTGTGGGAGGATTTCAACAAGATAAATGCGACAACAGTGCAAAATATTTCACTATAATATTTCAAAGCAAAAAAAAAAAAAATTTTTTTTTTTTTTTTTTTTTTTTTTTTTACTGCTGCCCCCTGTGCCTATGCAAATGCCCCCGCGTGCCTATGCAGGCACGCGTGCCTAGGGTTGCCTACCCCTGGTCTACAGGGAGCAAAGCCCGTCCCATCAGACAGCAGACTGCTCCACCTAGCCCCCGAGAGCGACGCCCATGGTCTCATCAGAGTGGGTGGTCGTCTGCGGAGAGCTCCAGACTTACCGGATGACGTCAAGTACCCGATAGTCTTAAACAGCCGACACAAGGTCACAGAGCTGATCATAAAGAAATACGACGAGGATGTGCATCACGCCGGGGCAGAGAGAGTCTTCGCGGAGATCAGACGTCGTTATTGGATACTGCAAGGGAGAGAAGCAGTGCGGCGCTTCCAGCGAACCTGTCTAGACTGTCGTAAGTGGCGAGCGCAGCCCAGTATACCCCGGATGGCTGACCTACCTCCCTGTCGCCTCCGACTCGGCGACAAGCCTTTTCACTCCACCGGTATGGACTGTTTCGGCCCGCTGTATATAAAGAAAGGAAGAGGAACCGAGAAGCGGTGGGGTATTGTATTCAAATGCATGACCACCCGAGCGATGCATATAGAACTCCTTCCAACCATGAGCACAGACTCATTCCATATGGCCTTCCGAAGATTCACATCGCGGAAAGGTAAACCGTCTATATTGTTGTCTGATCACGGGACAAACTTCAAAGGCGGAGAAAGAGAGCTGAGAGAGAGCTTCCAAGCTATGGGCCCAGAACTTAAAACCCACCACGCTCCATCCCAGATTGACTTCCAGTTTAATCCCCCGAACGCACCTCACTTCGGTGGAACTTGGGAACGAGAAGTACGTTCAATAAAGACAGCCCTGTACGCCGTGCTTGGGGCCCAGACCGTGGCGGAAGAAGTCCTAATGACAGTCCTCACGGAGATCGAGGGAGTATTGAACTCAAAGCCCCTCGGTTACGTCTCAAGTGATGTAGCAGATGTCGACCCAGTCACCCCCAACACACTCTTGATGGCGCGGCTGGACCCCGCGCTACCACAGACAATGTACAGGCCTGAAGAAGCGAACGGCCGAAGAATGTGGAGGTACAGTCAAGTATTGGCTGACAAGTTTTGGAACAGCTTCCTACTCCACTACCTACCGTCTCTACAGACCCGCCAGAAATGGGTGAAAGAGAGAGACAATTTGACAGAAGGAACAGTCGTCATGATTATCGACCAGTCACTACCCCGAGCTATGTGGCCGACTGGCCGCGTAAGCAAAGTGATCACCGGTGCCGACGGAAAGGTCCGAGCAGCCGAAGTGCTCGTCCAAGGGCGGATCTACACCCGACCCGTGGCGAGGCTAATAGAACTGCCAAGGCTCCCCGATACTATCGATGATGACCATGACCCCATGACTTTGTGAACTGACCGACCCCTCACAACAGACATTGAGTAGTGGACAGTGCGGTTAATCTGTCTCTGCTTAGCTAATTAGGTGGGACTAATTAGGGGGCGGCTGTTACAAAGGATCAGATTAAACCGAATATATATATTTATTTATTGATATATGTTGCATAGTATTTGTATATCGTTTGATATCCCCTGTATATTCCTTGTACATATACACGGAATATCCCTTTAGCCCAGACCATAATAGTTCATTCTCCTATTGGACAGCGGTCCACCGGCGCCAGGGACCGGCCTCCGGAGTCAGGTTCAAAGTCACCGTCAAGACGTGTCTGGACATGCCCGGCCTTGCCCAGGGATACGCGACAGAAATGAGATTGGCACTAGTTTGTTCACCGTGCGTATAAATACGGCGCAGGTGAATATAGAAGCTCCTTTAGCCCCTTAGTGAGTTACCAATAAGTTGAAGCCTCACCCACGATACAACGTGCGGTGAAGTATGGCCTGTTTGGCCCCAGAATAGAGCATTGAGACCGCGTGCGAATTAATAACTGAATTGTCAGAGTTTGGCGCTATACCGTCGAGTGCGACATATTTCTATTAAGTCAATAATAGTCTATTTGTGTATAGTGTATCGTGCGGTTAAAGTTCTACAGTGACCAGCATCTCCAACGCTTCCTCGTATTAGCTAGAGTTCTTATCCAGGCTGGGCTGACCACATGGCGCTTTCACCCGAGGAGACCTAGACGAGAACCGTATGGACATGTACACTGGATTAATCTACCCGACGACTACATAGCCCTTTGCGGCTGGAATATATTTGCTTTGGTCCTGTGATTTATGGAGCGGATAATCGCCGACGCCTGCACGTGTTGGATTTACCCCGCGAGGAGTCAAGTCGAGTCGGCGCCTCAGAGAGCCTGAGGCCGACTAGCTTTCTTCACTGTGGAGCTACGGTCTACAGAGAACAGCTGTATTCGTCTGTGGATCAAGAGGCTACTGCACCGGCTCCTGTACCTGGAGTCTCCTTAGTCATCGTTGACCAGACGTTCTACTACCGACAGATCTTCTACCCCTGCTGGCTTACAACCAGGGGGAACCCCTTCCAGTATCTCCCGCTATATTACTAGTGTACCATAGATATAATTCCCTAAGATTCAGGTTGTATAATTACCTCCTGCGTAACCAGAGAATGGACATTCATTATTGATTTGCCTACGCATATTCCTTTGCCTTACAAGTGCATTCAAAGAATAATGTAAAGTATAATATGTACCTTTTGCTCCATTAAATACTTGATTATACCTTTGTTTGGAACCGATTTCATTGTGGGAAGTGTTCATCATATTCATATATCGTGTACTGTATGGCCAGTAATTAAAGTACATAAAGCGGTAGTGGTTTAATGATACCATACTTATCAATACAGTCAGGGAATTGTACCCCTCAGTTACAGGTACCATGTGGGGATAGTTCAAGTTCAAGTTTCAAGTTTCTTTAATAGTTGTCATACAGAAGTACAGAATACTTTTATACAAAATGCTTCTTACTGTTTCGCTCCAGAGACTGTGTTAGACAAGATAAGTATGAAATAAAATAGTATAGCATGTAAAATAGAAGTAAAAATAGAGGTCACAGTGTTCAGTATAGACATATGTACAATGTTCGATGCAGAATAGAAGTAACTGAGTTACCATACAATATACAATATACTATGCAATGTACTAATATACAATACTATATAGTGCAGAGCAGAAATGGGATGAGGTACAATTTAGGTACAATTTACAGTAAGGTGTACGAGTTGTAGTGCAAATCCTTTACCAATAAATATAAAGTGTAAAGTGTGTTTAGGTGTTCTAAAGTGTGTAAAGTGGGTGCTGCAGTGAGTTGTTTGTTTAAGTGAGTGTGTGCGTGTGGATGTGTGTGCTGTGTGCATTTGATGGTTGTTGCATAGTGTTTATTGTTCGTTGAGCAGCCTGATGGCCTGGGGATAGAAGCTTCTTCTGAGTCTTTCTGTGCTCGCCTTAAGACTCCGGTATCACTTGCCTGACCGCAGCAGTTCAAAGAGGCAGTTGTTCGGGTGGCTGAAGTCCTTGATGATTCTCTTAGCCTTCCCCCTGCACCGCTTGTTGTAAATGTTCTGGATGGTGGGAAGCCCCCCTCCAATTGTGCGTTCGGCTGAACGTGTCACTCTTTGTAGTCTGCTACGGTCTTGTGCAGTGCTATTCCCAAACCAGGAGGTGATGTTGCCGGTCAGGATGCTCTCGATTGTACATGAGTAGAAGTTCCTAAGGACCTTCTGACTGACTTGGAACTTCCTTAGGCGCCTGAGGAAGTAGAGGCGTTGTCGTGCCTTCTTCACAACACTGTCAATGTGTGTGGTCCATGTCAAGTCCTCGGATATGTGGGCTCCGAGGTACTTGAAACTGTTCACTCTCTCAACCGGTGCCCCGTCGATGCTGAGGGGGCTGTAGTCCTTGACCCCCGACCTCCTGAAGTCCACAATCATCTCTTTTGTTTTGCTGACGTTCAGGGAGAGGCAGTTCTCAAGTTCAAGTTCAAGTTCTTTAATAGTTGTCATACAGAAGTACAGAATACTTTCATACAAAATGCTTCTTACTGTTACGCTCCAGAGACTGTGCTAGACAAGATAGTATCAAATAACATAATAACATAATATAGCATGAATTTAGAAGAAGAGAATGAGGTCACAGTGTTCGGTATAGACATATGTACAATGTTCTGAGTTACCATATAATATACAATACACAATACTATGCAGTGTACTAATGTACAGTACTATCTAGTGCAAAGCAGAAATGGGATGAGGTACAATTTTAGGTACAATTTACAGTAAGGTGTACGAGTTGTAGTGCAATCCTTCGTCCATAAATATAAAGTGTGGGGAGTGGGTGCTACTGTGGACAGTGTGCTACAGTGTGTTTGTTTAAAGTGGGTGTGTGCTATAAAGTGTGTGGAGTGGGTGCTACAGTGTGTTTGTTTAAAGTGAGTGTGTGCGTGTGGATGTGTGTGCTATGTGCGTTTGGTGGTTGTTGTTGTGTAGTGTTCATTCATTGTTCGTTTAGCAGCCTGATGGCCTGGGGATAGAAGCTACTTCTGAGTCTTTCTGTGCTCGCCTTGAGACTCCGGTATCGCTTGCCTGACCGCAGCAGTTCAAAGAGGCAGTTGTTCGGGTGACTGGAGTCTTTAATGATTCTCTTAGCCTTGCCCTTGCAACGCTTGTAGTAAATGTTCTGGAGGGTGGGGAGCCCCCCTCCAATTGTGCGTTCGGCTGCACGTGTCACTCTTTGTAGTCTGCTTCGGTCTTTTGCAGTGCTATTCCCAAACCAGGAGGTGATGTTGCCGGTCAAGATGCTCTCTATTGTACATGAGTAGAAGTTCTTAAGGATCTTCTGGCTGACTTGGAACTTCCTTAGGCGCCTGAGGAAGTAGAGGCGTTGTCGTGCCTTCTTCACCACACTGTTAATGTGTGTGGTCCATGTCAAGTCCTCGGATATGTAGGCTCCGAGGTACTTGAAGCTGTTGACTCTCTCAACCGGTGCCCCGTCGATGCTGAGGGGGCTGTAGTCCTTGACCCCCGACCTCCTGAAGTCCACAATCATCTCCTTTGTTTTGCTGACGTTCAGGGAGAGGCTGTTTTCCTGGCACCATCCCGCCAGGACCTTGACCTCTTCCAGGTAGGCCCTCTCGTCGTTGGCAGAGATCAGGCCCACCACTACTGTGTCATCAGCAAATTTGACGATTGTGTTGTTGTTCCGCTGTGCCACGCAGTCATGTGTGTACAGGGAGTAGAGGAGGGGGCTCAGAACACAGCCCTGGGGGGCCCCTATGTTGAGCGTGATGGATGAGGAGGTGCAGTTGCCTGCTCTTACCACCTGGGGTCTGCCCGTCAGGAAGTCCAAGACCCACTGGCAGAGGTCATAGTTCAAGCCCTGGTCCCTGAGCTTGGCTATGAGTTTGGAGGGGACTATGGTATTGAATGCTGAGCTGTAGTCAATGAACAGCATTCTCACATAGTTCCCCTGCCTCTTGTCCAGGTGTGATGCTGCTGTGTGCAGCACATGGGCTATGGCATCCTCCGTGGATCTGTTAGGGCGGTATGCAAATTGCAGGGGGTCCAGGTTGATGGGGAGGGAGGAACAGATGTAGCCCTTCACTAGCTTCTCAAAGCACTTCATGGCTATGGAGGTGAGGGCTACAGGGCGGATAGATGGGGACTCCCTAAAATCTTGTTATCTAATGGATAAAGTTTTATTAACCCACCCCTACTTTAGCCTCATTGGACCTCACGCCCATAGATATATATATCTATGCTCACGCCCACTTCCACCGCCCACTGGATGCGGTGCCTGTATGAAATACCAAGTTTTTAGCGAGGCCCGGATGATCAATTTTTTTTTATTTCACTATGAATTGAAAATGGGGGACCCTTATGTAAACAAGACAAACGTCTTTCTCTGAATGAATAAATGAATGAAAACTTTATTTAACAGATTGCAGAACGAGTACAATACAGTACGGCTCAATACACACAATTGTTAAGGGGATGCAGACCAGAGAAAGACTCATCTTGTTTACATCAGGGTCCCCCTTTTTCAATTCATAGTGACATTTATGGCATAGCGAGTAGGACATATATGACATACAGGTATATTATATAGATAGTACTGTTACATTTGTGACATATACGATATCCAAATATACAGTACTGTTACCCATAGATCCTAACATATATACATCTGGTCTGCATTCCGTTAACAATTGTGTGTATTGAGCCGTACTGTATTGTACCCATTCTGCTAAATAAAGTTTTCATTCATTCATTCATTCATTCATTCATTCATTCATTCATTCATTCATTCATTCATTCATTCATTCATTCATTCATTCATTCATTCATTCATGGTCTGCATCCCCTTAACAATTGCGTGTATTGAGCTGTACTGTACTGTGCCCATTCTGCAATCTGTTAATTAAAGTGTGCAATCAATCAATTCAATCAATCAATCAATCAATCAATCAATCAATCACATCAAATATAACTACACGATGGCCAAGTATCCGTTCGCAAGGAAATCTAGTCCCGACTTTAAAAGTATAATTGCGAAAACCCGACAGGATTGTAGATGGAGAACTTTGTATTCCTAAATAAATATACACCAATAGATCTTTCACCCAGTCAGAGGTGGGGACGGGATGAAAGTGAACAGGCTTCAGCTTGTAGCCTAATTGGTGGAGGAACAGGGTGAACAGGGTTTTATGATGAATTGAAAATGGGGGACCCTGATGTAAACAAGAAGAAAGTCTTTCTCTGGTCTGCATCCCCTTAACAATTGTGTGTATTGAGCCGTACTGTATTGTACCCATTCTGCAATCTGTTAATAAAGTTTTCAATCAATCAATCAATCAATCAATCAATCAATCAGGTGGGAACGAGGTTAGGATGCGTTATTTATAAACCTAGCCGCATTTTGCGGAGACGCTCTCTGATTGGCCACTTCATGTTTCTACACCGGTTAAGCTTAGGCACTCTTTCGAAGTTGGTTAATGTAACTGAGGGGTACAATTCCCTGACTG
Organism: Notolepis coatsorum; assembly: GCF_963971535.1. NCBI lineage: Eukaryota > Metazoa > Chordata > Actinopteri > Aulopiformes > Paralepididae > Notolepis > Notolepis coatsorum. The sequence goes on along the minus strand of NC_140167.1, from coordinate 96,058,053 downwards.
TATTGATAAGTATGGTATCATTAAACCACTACCGATTATGTACTTTAACTACTGGCCACACAGTACATGATATAGATATGATGAACACTTTCCCACCATGAAACGAAGTCCACACAAATGTATAAATCGAATATTTTATATAGCAAAGGGTATATACAACGTTCACTTAATGACATTTATGATTTGAATGCACTTGTAAGGCAAATGAGTATTCGTAGGCAAATCAACATTGAATGTCCAATCTCTGGTTACGCAGGGAGCAAGTATGCAACCTGGTTCTTTAGGGAACTATAGCGATGGTACTTAAATGATTATAGCTGGATATACTAAAAGGGGGTCCCGCTGGTTGTAAGTCAGTAGGGGGGGGGGGGTTAGGAGAGCCGCTGGCGATATCCCATCTGGCCAACGATTTCTTGGGAGAATTCAGAGTGCTGAACAGAGTGCCCACAGAACCTCGGTCCACAGATGAATACAGCTGGGCCCTCTTGTAGACGGTAGCTGCCGGTCCACAACGAAGAGACGTGAGGCGACCTCACTCGGGGTAGAGCGCCGTCTCACCTGGGCTCCTCTCGGGGGTAGTTCCAACACTCACCAGTGTTGGCTGTTATCCATGGCATAATCAAAGCACCCAAAGCAAGTAGATAATCCAAGCCGTGTAGGGCTCGCCGTCGTCCGGGTAAGGTAATCCAATGTGCAGGTCCACTCGTCCTGGCCCAGAACTCCTCGGATGAAAGCACCACACGTGGTCTGCCCAGCCTGGTTAAGACTCTAGATAACGCGAGGAACGATGGGGGTACTGCTCACTTTATAACTCTAACCGAACGATGCACCATACATAATAGACTATTATTAACTTAATAGAAATACGTCCCACTCGACGGTATAGTGCCAAACTATGACAATTCAACTATTAATCCACACGATGTCTCAATGCCATTCTGAGGCCAAGTTGACCATACTGCACCACACGTGTATCGTGGGTGAGGCTTAACGTCTGTTACTAGGTTGGAGGGTAAAGGACTAATGGACTAAAAGAAAGTTCTACTTTACTTGCGCCATATATATATGCGCTGTGAACAAATAGTACCATTCGTATTTCGCCAGACGTATTCCTACGCGGAACCGGGCTAGTAACGACATGTTCGTCGGCACGATTGAACTTGAACCAAGGGGCTTGGCTGCTGGCGCCAAGTTCTTGTCCAATGAGAGAATGAAACTATTATGGGCTGTTAGTAGACTAAAGGGATATTCAGTGTATATGTACAAGGAATATACAAGGGATATCAAACGATATACAAATACTATTAAATATATATCCATAAATAAATGTATATATTCGGTTTAATCTGATCCTTCACAACAGCCGCCCCCTAATTAGTCCCACCTAATTAGCTAAGCAGAGACAGATTAACCGCACTGTCTACCACTCAAGGTCCGCTGTAAGGGTCAGTCAACTCACAAAGTCGTGGGGTCATGGTCGTCATCGATAGTGTCTGGGAGTCTGGGCAGTTCTATTAGCCTCGCCACGGGTCGTGTGTAAGTTCGCCCTTGGACGAGCACTTCAGCTGCTCGGACCTTGCCATCGGCACCGGTGATCACTTTGCTTACGCGGCCAGCCGGCCACATAGCTCTGGGTAGTGACTGGTCGATAATCATGACGACTGTTCCTTCTGTCAAATTGTCTCTCTCTTTTACCCACTTCTGGCGGGTCTGTAGAGACGGTAGGTAGTGGAGTAGAAAGCTGTTCCAAAACTTGTCAGCTAGTACTTGACTGTGCCTCCACATTCTTCGGCCGTTCGCTTCTTCAGACCTGTACATTGTCTGGGGTAGCGCGGGGTCCAGCCGCCCCATCAAGAGTGTGTTGGGGGTGACTGGGTCGACATCTGCTACATCACTGGAGACGTAGCCGAGGGGCTTGGAGTTCAATACTCCCTCGATCTCCGTGAGGACTGTCATTAGGACTTCTTCCGCCACAGTCTGGGCCCCAAGCACGGCGTACAGGGCTGTCTTTATTGAACGTACTTCTCGTTCCCAGGTTCCACCGAAGTGGGGTGCGTTCGGGGGATTAAACTGGAAGTCAATCTGGGATGGAGCGAGGTGGGTCTTAAGTCCTGGGCCCATAGCTTGGAAGCTCTCTCTCAGCTCTCTTTCTCCGCCTTTGAAGTTTGTCCCGTGATCAGACAACAATGTAGACGGTTTTCCTTTCCGTGATGTGAATCTTCGGAAGGCCATAAGGAATGAGTCTGTGCTCATGGTCGGAAGGAGTTCGATATGTATCGCTCTGGTGGTCATGCATTTGAATACAATACCCCACCGCTTCTCGGTTCCTCTTCCTTTCTTTATGTACAACGGGCCAAAACAGTCCATGCCTGTGGAGTGGAATGGCTTGTCGCCGAGTCGGAGGCGACAGGGAGGTAGGTCAGCCATCCGGGGTATGCTGGGCTGCGCGCGCCACTTTCGGCAGTCTAGACAGGTTCGCTGGAAGCGTCGCACTGCTTCTCTCCCTTGAAGTATCCAATAGCGACGTCTGATCTCCGCGAAGACTCTCTCTGCTCCTGCGTGGTGCACATCCTCGTCGTATTTCTTTATGATCAGCTCTGTGACCTTGTGTCGGCTGTTCAAGACTATCGGGTACTTAACGTCATCCGGTAGATTGGGGGCTCTCCGCAGACGACCACCCACTCTGATGAGATTATGGGCGTCGCTCTCGGGTGCCAGGTAGAGCAGTCTGCTGTCTGATGGGACGGGCTTTCCTCCCTGTAGACAGTCCAGCTCGTCGGGGAACGAGTCTCTCCGGGCTCGCTGTAGCAGAAGAAGCTCTGCCTCTTCGTAGTCAGCCGCTGAAATGTCGGCAGTGGACTGAATCTCTGGGTGGTGCCACAGGAATGTCTTTAGCTGCGCACTCTGTAGGGTAATGCAATCATCTATGTTGGGGTCTGTGGAGGCGACTGTGCTCAGTCCACAGAACATAGGTTTCTTGTTCTCAGCCTCCTCTTTACTCGCTTCCCGTGGGGTGGGCGTAGGCCACTCTTCTTCCGGGAGCTTGAGGAACTCGGGTCCGTCACTGTAGATGTTGCGACGGGTGAGGTCATCTAGGGACATTCCCCGGGTGATGACGTCAGCTGGGTTGTGTTTGGTGTCCACATACCGCCAGCTCGCTGCTTCTGTTAACTCTTGAATCTCGGTGACTCTGACTCCCACGAAGACCTTGTATCTGCATGAATCAGACTTGATCCATGTGAGTACTGTCGTGGAATCTGACCACAAGATTGTTCTGTGCACCGGAATGGTGAGTTCACGTTGGATTAACGTGGCTAGATGCGCTCCTGCTAGGGCTGCGCAGAGCTCTAGACGCGGGATAGATTGTTGCTTTCGTGGGGCTATTCTTGAGCGAGCCAGGATGAAAGCAGTGTGTATCTCTCCTCCCTTCTCTTGGGCACGCAAGTAGGCCACCGATCCATAGGCTACTTCGGAGGCGTCACTGAAGACGTGTAGATCCATCTTGCATGTCTCTGGCCTCACTGTGGGTGGGAAGTAGCTGCGGCGTATATTGACGCCTGGGAGTGAGCGGAGTTCCGTCTCCCACTCTCTCCATGTGGAGGCAAGGGGTGCGGGTATTGGGTCGTCCCAGCCCTGGTCCTTGTCCCATAGTGCTCGTACAATCATCTTTGCCCTGGTGGTGTAAGGTAGAATACATCCCAACGGGTCATATTGTCTGGCGAGTGTTCTGTACACACTCCGTCTGGTGGTCGGTATCGCCGTCGACCTTCCCTGCTCCGTGGTCAGGGGTTTGTGTCTATAGTGGAGCGAGTCTGTTTTGAAGCGCCAGACTAGTCCTAGTGTCATTTCTTGGGCTTCTCCTGGGATTGTCGCCATCCAGGTCTCGCTGCTGGCAGCCTTGTCCGCGGGGGAGAGGCTGCGCAATACGTGCGGGTCGCTGCTGGCCCACTGCCTGAGATCAAAGCCGCCTTTGATCAGGGAGGCGCGTAGCTTGAGTAGGAGAACCTCGGCTTCTTCTTGAGTCGAAACGCTTTGTAAACAGTTGTCCACGTAGAAACTGTTCTTCACACTGTGTCGGACCTCTTCATCTGCTGCTGGGTCCTCTGCGACGTGTTTCTGTAGTGCAAATGTAGCACAGCACGGGCTGCATGTGGTTCCGAAGGGGAGGACTTCCCACTGGTAGATGGCTGGGTGCTCATCTCCGAGCCTCTCTCTCCATAGGAACCGCAGCAGGGGCTTGTCCTCCTCCACTAGTCTCACCTGCAGGAACATCCCTTTGATATCCCCGCTGATAGCCACCTTGTCCTGGCGGAAGCGTAGTAGCACGCCTAGTAGAGAGGGGCCGAGTGTGGGGCCGGGCAAGAGCTCTTTATTCAGATTTTGGGATCCGATCTGGTAGCTGCAGTTAAACACAATGCGATCCTTGCCGTTGTGGTGGACCTTGTGGTGCGGCACGTACCATGATTCGGTCGTCTGATCGGCCTCTTTAATGTCAATCTTTGTCACGTGTCCCGCTGTGATTAGCTTCTCAATCTCAGCGCGGTACACACTCTCTTGAGCGGGGTCTTTGGCTAGGCGCCGCTCTGTGTTCAATAGATACCGCTCCGTAGCGTCTTTCTTTGCGTGAAAGGTGGGCATTCCCTCTCGCCTCAGGAGTGGAGTTGCGTATCTCATCACTCCGCCGACTGTGACTCTCTTTGTCCCTTGCTGGAGGAGGTTTATGGCGTAAATGTCTTCTTTAGAACGAATGTCTTTCTTTTCGTTCTTAAAGGGCATTGTCTCTAGTGTCCATAGCCTCTCGACATGCTGCAGGAGAGTGGTGTCTTCTTCTGTCACTCTGGAGTGGAGGCAGCTAGTGGCTGCTGTTCGGTTGAGAGATTTAACGAGGGGGCCTTGTAGTGTCCATCCTAGGCGGGTCTCGACTGCTGCAGGACAGCCTCGGGGTCCTGTATGGACCCGGTCTATCGGGACTATGAGGTCTGCATGGTCGGAGCCTATCAGCAGGGTCGGGGTGGCGCCATCTATGAGCGGGATAGGTAGTTGACGCAGGTGCACATATTTATCCATCAGCTTGGCGATGGGGTAGGTGTACTGTGATAGTCCTATTTCTTGGCTGGTGAAAGCATTTGTAATCCTATACCGTCGCTCTGGCTGCCCGCTTGCTGCGATAGTGAAGGAGACATTCTCGCCCTTTATCGTCTTTAAATCTCTTCTTATTGTCCGAATCGTCATTTGGTTCTCGCTCCCCCGCAGTCCCAGCTGGGCCGCAGCGGACGCGAGCAGAAGGGTGTTCTCTGACCCGTCATCAAGGACGGCGTAAGTGTCCATGACTTTATCTTGGTAGCTCAATGTTACACGGACTACCTTTAAGAGCACTTGGGCGCCGCTGCTGCTGGCGGGGTCAATGTACATGACACTTGCCTTGGTGCTGCTCGATGGTGCAGGTGCAGGCTTTCTTCTGTTACTGTCGTGTAGGACATCTAGGTGTGCTCCGTCACACCGACTGCACCTCTTCTTTAGGCGGCACTCGGCTGCCATGTGACTGCGCGCACATCGGTAACAGCGCCTGTTGGACTTTATCCATTGACTCACTTCTTCTGCATTCATCTTTGTGAACAGGTCACATTGTGACAGCCAGTGTTCCTTCTCGCAGTACGGGCACACCATCTTCCACTTCTCTTTTCTCGAGGGGGTACTGTGGTTCTTACTGCTCGGTACTGATTCTGATTGGTGCATGACAGTCACCGATCTTCTTCCATCGTTTATTCTCCTGGGTCCCTCTCTGGAGCTTGGTGTGCTCCGCACGAACGTATCCAGTCGTAAGCTGCTGACTTCTCTCGCCAGGAAGTCGGCTAGATCGAGGAGGGATGGTTCGGGACCGTTAGGATCACGGTGGTCTCTCTGCCGCCTGAAGCGCTCTTGTCTGGCGGGTGGCAGCTTCTCTAAAATCCTCTCGACGTTAGAGTTGGCGTATAGCTCGTGCATACCCTTTTCTCGTTGCGCTCCCAGCATCCCTACCAGGGACTGCACTTTTATAGACAGGTCGTCTAATGAGCGATTGTCTGTTGCTGGGGGTAGGCGGTCAATATGCCTTATCTCTTGGATTACGTAATCCCATATACGTCCATATCTCTGGTCCAGCGCTGCTAGAGCCGCGGTGTATGGGGTCGTAGAGGTGGCATAGGCTAGCGCTATATTGTGCGCTCGCGGTACTTTCAGGTGCTTCAGTAATATTGCATACTTGTGGCGTTCATCAGCGACATCCACCATCATTGTCTCTAAGCACATCCGGAGCTCCGTGTACTGTGCTCGATTCTCATAGGTGAAGTCTGGAAACGTCGGTGTGGCAATGTATGACGCCGTGGATGGCTGATACATCGGCGAGCGTTGGGGGAGAGACCTCCTAGGCGAGTCTCCTCTTGCGCCTCTCTGTGGGCTGGTACCGGCAGGGTACCATGGCCCGCTGGTCCAGGTGCTATTCCTCGGGGCTGGTCGTGCGTCGTGCTCACCCGTGAATAGGGTCGGGGGTCTGTAGCGCAGCGCCGCGGGGGTATAGCCTGGGCTGTACTGCACCTCCTGGTCCGGTGGAGTACTGTGCTGTCGTCGGGCTTGGTTCTCCTCCTCTCCCTCTTCTTCTTCTATCAGGTCCTCTAGATCCTGTAGTCGTTCACTCAGCTTCTCCGCAGTGTATGCTGCTCCTTCCTTGTAGCTGGGTCTCGCTTGGACCGGTCTGGGAAGGGGGTCTGCGGGGGGTATAGGCTTGGTCTGTTGGTCAAGTTCAGGGTCGCTTGCTCGGTTAGGAGACGCTGCCCTTGACTGTTGTCTCGACGAGTTCCTTGAACCCCTGGCGGAGGGAGAGGGTGTTGCCTTGAGGATCAGCTGCTCCATTAGCTGCGCTTGTAGTCTGTCGCGCTCGGCTTCGCGCTTGGTGAGATCTGCTTCTCTTTGGGCACCGGCAGCGGCGCGCTGGGCGTCGGCCCGGTCTCTTGCCATATTCTCTTCCGTCTGAAGGCGTCTCATCTCCAGGCGTATGCGCTCTTCTTCGCTCCGTTGCTGTGTCTGGAGTCGATCACGTTCACCCTGAAGTCGATCGCGTTCACCCTGAAGTCGATCGCGTTCGGTAGAGGCTGTCAGGCTGGCGAGGAACGCCTGTGATAGCATCCTCTCCGCTTCGCTGGGGGAAGACGGTTGTAGAGGTGAGCCGCTCCTGGCTGTACTCGTTGGGGAGTCCTGGAGCTCTATTTCCTCGGCGCTCTCCTCCTTTTCTTCCGTGCAGAGTTCTCTCTCTGTAGGGTTGTCTTCCTCCCGGGGCTGGTCGGGGACTACTTCTTCGGTATTGGCGGGGGGTAAAGGCATGTCAGCTCCCTCCTGGTCCCCACCGTGAGCTTGGTCAGTTACATTAGAACCCACTAGGGCCTCTGTGGTCGGGGTAACCTGGTCGTTAAGGTCAGACATAATTTTACTTTCTACTTTTACCGCGTTTACCGTTTGTCGAAGGCTAGGTAGTTGACTGACAGCGTAATCCTCTAAGTACTGAGGTGTCTGTCGTCTGCGCCGCGGGCGTTCTACGTTAGGAGGACCGTTTCGTGGAGTGTTCATCATAGGCCATTTCAATATTAATAACACTATATTAATATTACACTAGTTACCCTCCGGCTCGAAGGACCAATTGTAACTGAGGGGTACAATTCCCTGACTGTATTGATAAGTATGGTATCATTAAACCACTACCGATTATGTACTTTAACTACTGGCCACACAGTACATGATATAGATATGATGAACACTTTCCCACCATGAAACGAAGTCCACACAAATGTATAAATCGAATATTTTATATAGCAAAGGGTATATACAACGTTCACTTAATGACATTTATGATTTGAATGCACTTGTAAGGCAAATGAGTATTCGTAGGCAAATCAACATTGAATGTCCAATCTCTGGTTACGCAGGGAGCAAGTATGCAACCTGGTTCTTTAGGGAACTATAGCGATGGTACTTAAATGATTATAGCTGGATATACTAAAAGGGGGTCCCGCTGGTTGTAAGTCAGTAGGGGGGGGGGGTTAGGAGAGCCGCTGGCGATATCCCATCTGGCCAACGATTTCTTGGGAGAATTCAGAGTGCTGAACACGGTGCCCACAGAACCTCGGTCCACAGATGAATACAGCTGGGCCCTCTTGTAGACGGTAGCTGCCGGTCCACAACGAAGAGACGTGAGGCGACCTCACTCGGGGTGGAGCGCCGTCTCACCTGGGCTCCTCTCGGGGGTAGTTCCAACACTCACCAGTGTTGGCTGTTATCCATGGCATAATCAAAGCACCCAAAGCAAGTAGATAATCCAAGCCGTGTAGGGCTCGCCGTCGTCCGGGTAAGGTAATCCAATGTGCAGGTCCACTCGTCCTGGCCCAGAACTCCTCGGATGAAAGCACCACACGTGGTCTGCCCAGCCTGGTTAAGACTCTAGATAACGCGAGGAACGATGGGGGTACTGCTCACTTTATAACTCTAACCGAACGATGCACCATACATAATAGACTGTTATTAACTTAATAGAAATACGTCCCACTCGACGGTATAGTGCCAAACTATGACAATTCAACTATTAATCCACACGATGTCTCAATGCCATTCTGAGGCCAAGTTGACCATACTGCACCACACGTGTATCGTGGGTGAGGCTTAATGTCTGTTACTAGGTTGGAGGGTAAAGGACTAATGGACTAAAAGAAAGTTCTACTTTACTTGCGCCATATATATATGCGCTGTGAACAAATAGTACCATTCGTATTTCGCCAGACGTATTCCTACGCGGAACCGGGCTAGTAACGACATGTTCGTCGGCACGATTGAACTTGAACCAAGGGGCTTGGCTGCTGGCGCCAAGTTCTTGTCCAATGAGAGAATGAAACTATTATGGGCTGTTAGTAGACTAAAGGGATATTCAGTGTATATGTACAAGGAATATACAAGGGATATCAAACGATATACAAATACTATTAAATATATATCCATAAATAAATATATATATTCGGTTTAATCTGATCCTTCACAACAGTTAAGGTTAGAGTTTGTCTTAGAGCAGGGCGATAGAACACCAGCCCTGATTCCAAACTCTAACCTTAACCAACTTCGAAAGAGTCGCCTAAGCTTTTTTTGGAAATTAGCTTATTTAACATCTTCCCTGGAGTTAGACAAGAAGATGCATACCTTTTTTGTCTCTGTGCGTGCATTTTAGCTTTGGGAATAGACGCTCCGTTAGCATAGCTTAGCTTCATCACTGGAAGTGAGGCAGGACAGTAGCCTTACAGTGCCTTACAGTGTATTGCAAGGTCTGACATTGACCAAACTTGATATGCATGACCAGGGCCGTAGCCAGGGTTTAGAAATTAGGGAGGTCCATTTTTTTTTTTGGCCCAGACCGGCCCACTATAATCGGTCGGACACCACCCAGCCAGGGTTTAGAAATTAGGGAGGTCCATTTCTGGCTTGACTAGACATTAAGGAGAGAGAGAGAGATGATTACAATGAACTGGTACATTCAGGTCCAGAATTGTTGGAATTCCCTGACAAATATGTGAAAAAGCTGTACAATTTAAACCATACCATACTGGTAATGAGCAAATAGTTGTTTATTCAATTAATGCATGGAGCTGTTCCATTTTATACTAACTTCATTAATTAATTCATTTGGTACTAACTACTCAGTTCATACAGATTTCAAGTATCCAAATATCAATGATGAATATTGCATAAGGTTTACACAGTTATCACCTGTTTGTTTTATATTCATGCTCAGAGAGGAGTAAGTTAGATCTTTGTATGCGAGTTATATGGCAATTAAATCAATGGTGTGCTTGTTTGTTACAGCCGGCCACTAGGGGGCAGCGGCTCATTAGAAGTGCTGATCAGCTTAGATGTGACGGTCACTGACAGTAACCTGGGCTTATTTTAGCCAACGCGATGCTCACCAAATAACGTTATAATTAATATTATTATCGACATCACCATGGCAGAGAGAGATGGCACACACAAACTACCTCAGGTTCCTCCAGCTCACCGTCCCTCCTCTGCCCTTCTGCCTGGCTGGCTACCTGAGGCTGTGTTGTTGAACTTGTTGCTGCACCGGCTGCACTAGTATTGTAACTGCCCCCCGGCTTGGTCTTGAAATAAAGATGCGGTTATGTTTCGTACAGATGCTTTTATTTATTTTCTCTTTTTTCTCTTGCATTTCAGCTTAGCAGTACTGTAGCTTTTCTTTGGTACTTTGTACAGGTAGTGACGGTTGCCTCATTTGGTCCGTTTGCACCTCGTTTGCACCTCGTTTGCACCTCGTTTGCACCGTGAAAACTGCATAGGACAGTCAAACACAAACATACAATTAGTTACATATTTCACATTTCAATATTGTTCACATGTCGTTCATTATTATACCAAAGTGTTCAAACAAACAATTGTATTAAAGATATTTAAAGGGTGAACTCGTCTTCCATAGCAAAGGCACTCAGGGAAAAACAATGATATATAATAACGTTACTTGTCCGGCAGCAGGTGCCTTTGATTAGAATCTGCTTCGTGAGTGCACCACTTTATATGTTTATAAATGTTTGGCGGTTACACACATAAATATACAACAACATATCTTCAACAACAGTAATAATAATAATACATTTGAGTGTTCGACATACCTTATTCCGCTTTACCAAGGGTAGTTAATTTAACTGGAGTAAGGTCCTTCCATCATACAATTTGCTGCCTGCTCCGTCGTTATCTGAGTTACTTCCGCCTTGGTCACACAGAAAGCTGTGACCTTTATACTAAAGAAAGACGAGCTCTGCCCCCATGTGGACACTAAATGAAAGTGCACAAGTGGCTCCGAAATATTATTTTCTTAGATAGATAAATAGAGGGCTCAGTATTCTGAGCCTATACAGAGAAATTGATCATCTAGACCAACGCAAATCAAAGCTTACTGACAGTAAAGATGATAGGCATCTTTACCCTTGGCGGTCAGTTACACTCCCACCAAATCCTGCTATGACGGATAAGCACAAAACAATTAATTTAGTCATACAGGATTTCCTTTTAGATTTCACATAGCATCAAAATAATACAATTCAAGCGTTTCTATACTAATTACTCTCGAGGAGGAGTACCAATTTCTGGATCGGTCGCTCGAGGACTGAAGGTCTGGTAGAGTGATCTTTTCGCTCCCCAGTCTGTATTTTTACTCGACGTACTAGACCGTCGCTCTCTGGAGTGGCTTCGACGACCCGACATAGTTGCCACTGGCTTCTTGGCAGGTTACTGTCCTTGAGGATGACTATGTCGTTCACCTTGAGGTTACGCCGTGGTACGTGCCACTTCTGGCGTGTAGAAATGTTCAGGAGGTATTCCTTCTTCCAGCGGCTCCAGAATTGTTCGATTAGGTACTGGACTCTGCGCCATCTCTTGGTTGCATACATGTCCTCTTTAACAAATCTCCCAGGGGGTGGAAGAGCGATTTTAGACTTCATCATGACGAGATGGTTTGGTGTTAAGGGTTCTAGCGCCATAGGATCGTTGATACCATCTACTGTCAGTGGTCGGCTGTTTACAATAGCTGTAGCTTCATAGAAGAGTGTTCTAAGAGAGGCGTCATCAAGTCTGCCTGGACACAGAGCGATAGTGGCGTTCAGCACATTTCTTACTGTCCTGATTTGACGTTCCCAGACACCACCTGCATGGCTGGCGGATGGAGCGTTGAAGACAAATTCACACTGTTTCTCTGCTAGAAAGATCTCCAGTAAACTGGCGTCACATTGTTTGAGTGCTTCTTTAAACTGGTTTCTAGCTCCCACGAAGTTAGTACCGTGGTCGCAATGAAGTTGCCGAACAGCTCCTCTGAGGCTGATGAAGCATCTCACGGCGTTAATGAATGAGTCTGTTGATAAGTCTTCAAGCATCTCGATGTGGACAGCTCGTGAAGCTAGGCAAGTTAGTATCAGGCCATACCTTTTGTACTCCTTTCGAGCCTTTTTAATCAGAAAGGGGCCGAAGCAGTCCATGCCACTGTATGAGAAAGGCGGTGAGTCTTCCACACGCTCTTTAGGGAGTTCAGCCATTTGCTGCTCTTGAGTAGGTCGTCGGAGTTTCCTGCATCGTACACAGTTGTGAATCAGCTTGGCTACTAATTTGCTCCCACCAATGACCCAGAAACCATTTGCCCTCAGTTCCATTTGGGTTTGACTTCGGCCTTGGTGACAAACTTGAGCGTGGTGATGAGCCGTAATTAGCTTGGTGATAGGGCTGTCTTTTGGCAAAATGATGGGATGTTTCATTTCTTGACTGAGGGATGAGCGTCTCAATCTTCCACCCACACAGAGAAGTTCTTGATGCAGAATTGGATCAAGGGAATGGAGAGCACTTGAACTTGGGAGAGCATCTCCTTCCTGGCATCTCTTAATTTCCTGAGAGAAGGCTTGCTGCTGGACAAGCTTGATCACTATTTTGGCAGCTCTTTCTCGTTCTTCGACTGTCACCAGTTCGGTGTTGTGTACTTTTCCCGATCCCAGCCTCTTGATTCTTGCGACTACTTTCAGGATCTTTGACCATGAAGAGATCTGATTTAGGCGACTTAGAATGTCTGTACAACTGTTAACTTTGGTTGTGAAAGCTTGGACAGCCTTAACCTCAGGATCGCCTACGAGTAAGTCTGCGAAGGGATTCAGTTTGGGATGTACTTCTTGCTCCCAGAGAAATGTAGGACCTGACATCCAGTTTGTTGAAGGAATGTGAGATGCCTGAAGGCCTCTGGAGGCATGATCTGCCGGGTTCTCTGCTGTTTCGATATAGTGCCATTTACTTGGGTCAGTGTTTTCTCTTATCAGTTGGACTCTGTTCGCGACGAACACATGGAACCTTCTTGCCTCATTATTGATGTAGCCCAGAACTACTTGTGAATCTGTCCAGAAGAATTCTTCATCGATCTTCATCTGCAGTTCTCTTTTCAGCAACACACTTAATTTGGTTGCGACCACTGCCGCTGAGAGCTCTAGTCGTGGGATGCTTGAGACCTTGGTGGGTGCTACTCTTGCTTTGGCCATCACAAGACTGGAGTGTACTGTATTTTTGTCATTTTTGTACCTGAGGTAGGAACAAGCGCCATACCCCATGCTGCTGGCATCGGCAAAGTGATGCAGTTCCGTCTTGATGATGTTGCCGAAGTCATGTGGGTGATAGCATCTAGGGATTGTGAATTCCTTTAAGTTATGTAGCCCGATCTTCCATTCCTCCCACCGTGGCTTTAAGTCATCTGGCAGTGGATCGTCCCATCTTATGCCTCTGCGGCATAGTTCTTGGAGTATGCGTTTCCCGCTTAGGGTGAATGGGGCAACAAACCCGAGTGGGTCATAAAGAGAGGCGACGATGGAGAGGATTCCTCGACGGGTTGAAGGCTGGTCTTTCATGTTGACATTGAAGCTGAAGGTGTCGTTGTCTATAGACCACTGAAGGCCAAGTGCATGCTCAGTTGGGGTCGCTTCCAGCTTAAGTTCGAGAGGGTCAGTGATTGTTGCTCTTTCTGAGGGTTTCACACAGTTGAGGACGTCTTTGTGGTTAGAGTTGAATTTGTGGAGGCGCAGGCCTCCTCGTTTGCACAATTTTTGTGCCTCGATGATCAGTTTCTTGGCCTCTTCGACTGATGAAACGCTGGCTAACCCATCATCAACGTAGAAGTTCTTCTCAATGAAGGCTGAGGCTGCTGGGTAGTCTTCTCTATGTTGGTGTGCCATGTACCTTAGGCCAAAATTGGCACATCCAGGAGACGAAGCAGCTCCAAAGAGGTGAACTGCCATCCTGTATTCCTGTGGTTCCGTTTCCAAATCACCTTCTCTCCACCACAGGAACTTGAGGTATTTTCGAGAGTCAGGGTGGACGAAGAACTGGTGGAACATTCTTTCCACGTCGCAGATTATGGCCACGTCTTCCTTTCTGAAGCGGCATAGAACTCCTATTAGGGAGTTGATTAAGTCGGGACCGGTCAATAGACAGTCATTTAGGGAAACTGCACAGAATTTAGCTGAGCAGTCAAACACGACCCGTAGCCTGCCAGGCTTTTGAGGGTGGTAAATGCCGTGATGAGGAAGGTACCAAGCGGTCTCTCCATATGAAGTGGTATGGTCAAGTTCTGCGTCACCTTTCTCGATGATGTCTTTCATGAAAGCCTTATAGCGTTCGTGATACTCTTTATCCGTCTTTAGCTTCTTCTTTAGAGACTGGAGGCGGACTGTAGCTAGTCTCTTGTTGTTTGGTAGGGATGGTGGGCTGCTACCCTTGAAAGGTAGAGGCATCTCGTAGTGTCCATCTTCTTTCTGTCTGATGTTCTCGCTGAGGAATTGTATGAAGTGAACATCTTCTTGAGACACGTACTTGTCCTCGTAGTTCCTTTCAGAGAAGTCCGACTCAAGTACTTTAAGGACATCTGTTGTAGACGGGGCTGGTATTTCTTTTACTGACACTCTATGTACAAAGCTCTGGCTCCCTTGTCGGTCCAGATGAGGGTTAGATGAGCCTATTATGCTCCAGCCAAGCTCTGTCCTCTGTGCGAAAGGTTCGTTTTCACAGCCTGTGATGACTTCGAGTGGAGCTAGCGCTGAGGGACAATCACATCCTATTAACATACCCACTTCACAGTCTAGAAGTGTTGGCAACTTGTTTACGAGATGCTTGAGGTGAGGCCACTGTAGCGCTGTTTTACCAGTAGGAATGTAGGATTTGTCTACTGGGATGAAGCTACGAGTGTAGGCTTGTGGCACTCTGATGTTGTTTGCAGAATGGAGTCCTCTGATTTGTAGGCCGCTGACACTCTTGCTGGTTATAACTGTATTTACAGCAGTCATTGTACTGAGTCTCAGCTTCACAGGTTGACTTTCCACACTTAACTCCTTAAGCAGGTCCTCTAAGATAAACGTTGTATCACTCTGTGTGTCGAGTAGTGCGTAAGTGAGCACCGTTATCTGTGGCTCTTGAACTGAAGACACAAGGACTGGGACAATGCTTGAGGTCGCAGAAGCACATCGGGTTGTAGTGTGAGACACGACTCTGCGGACTTCTTGGCCCCGGTAGTTTGCAGTAGATGTTCCACTCTGGGTTGTCTCTGGTGCTTGTGACCTCTCTTCGTGCAGACACGTTGGATGACGACGGTTGCAGGTGTTGCAGGTATGTCGCCGTTTACAGTCCTTGCTGGAGTGTCCCTTCTTTAGACATCCAAAGCAGAGGTGATTTTGGTAGATGTACGTTCTCTTATCCTCTATAGACCTTGATGCGAAGTTAGTGCATGTAGCAATGCCATGATTCTCATTCTTGCAGATTGGGCAAGGTGGTCTGGCTCTATAGGGTGAATACTGTGTCTCCACGATGTTGCTCTTTATGTGAGTGCTTGTATTCAACGCTCTGGCTTGAATGAATGAATGAAAACTTTATTTAACAGATTGCAGAATGGGTACAATACAGTACGGCTCAATACATACAATTGTTAAGGGGATGCAGACCTGAGAAAGACGTTTGTCTTGTTTCCATCAGGGTCCCCCATTTTCAATTCATATAGACATTTATGACATACACAACATACATGACATTTATGGCATAGGGACATATAGGTATTTAGTACTGATACATTTGTGACATAGGCGGTATTCAAATATACAGTACTGTTACCCCTAGATCCTGACAGAGTATATACATATGATGGGGAGGGGACTGTACATTAGGAGGGGGTGGGTGGGTGGGAGGGAAATATACATACGGCGGGGAGGGAATATATACATGCGGTGGGGAGGAGACTGTCTATTAGGAGGTGGTGGGGGTTTTGGGCATTTACGGTGGCCAGTTTCGAATTGCAGCCTCCCGTAGGTGCTCTTTAAGGGCGGTTTTGAATGTGGGCAGGGATTCACATTCCTTTACAGCTTTGGGTAGGGCGTTCCACATTGTTGTGGCATAATTGCGAAACGTGTTTAGTCCCTTGTTTGAGCCGAATCTGGGTTTAACATGATTTGTTGAGCTTCCTCTGGTGTAGTGGTTGTGGTATTCACTGACCTTTGGGAAGTATTTTGACATGTACATGGGCACCCCGGTCGTATAGTGTATCTTGTAGACCAGGCCCATTGCAAGTTGCTGTACTCTGTCGTCTACTCTAAGCCATCCTAGGTTGGCAAAGTGGGCAGGGGTGAGGTGGGTTCTGGGGTTCAGGTCAAGTAGTAGTCTGACCAGTTTGTTTTGTGATGTTTGTAATTTTGTTTTAAGCGCCTTTGAGGTGCTTTGGTACCATGAGGTGCACGCATAATCATAGTACCCTTGAATGAGTGCTCCTGCCAGAGTCTTCAGGGTATTCTTGTTTACCAGAGAGGAGATCCGGTACAAGAATCTAGTTCGTTGGTTGACTTTTTTTATTACATTGGATGCCATTTTGTCACAGGAAAGATTTGCCTCTAGGATGGAACCCAGGTAGGTAATTTCGTCTTTCCTTGTGACAATATTGTCACCCACTGTAACTGAGAAGCCGTCGGTCTTGCTGAGTTTGTTATTTGAACCGAAGAGAATGGACTCTGTTTTGCCCATGTGTAATGATAGTTTGTTATCAGCGAGCCATATGCAGATTTTGCCTAGTTCCGTGCTGAGGGTTTTTTCAACCTGCAATTTGTTCTTGTCAGAGACCAGCAGGGCTGAGTCGTCCGCAAACAGGAACAAGTTGCAGTCACAGGCTGACGACATGTCATTTGCATAAATTAGGAAGAGTAGCGGTCCTAGTATGCTTCCTTGTGGAACACCACAGCTCACTGTGAGGGGGGGGGATAGAGTACCGTTTACCTCTACCATCTGTTCTCTCCCCTCCAGGTAGGATTGCATCCAGCTCACTGATAGGCTATCAAAACCAATTGCTTTTAGCTTGTCCATTAGAATGGAGTGATTGACAGTGTCGAAGGCCTTTTGTAGGTCCAGCATGACCATGCCGCAGTATTTGCCAGCGTCCACCTCTTGTTTGATGTGGTCGTTCAAATAGAGGAGGCATGTGTCAGTGGAGTGGGACGTTCTGAAGCCAGATTGGAATTCGTAGATTAGGTTTTTTTCCGCCAGGTACTTTTCGACCTGTTCGTAGACTATTTTCTCCATGACTTTCGAGATGGAGGTAAGAATAGAAACAGGGCGGTAGTTGCCTGGGTCTAATTTGCTGCCCTTTTTGTGTAGAGGGGTCACTCTCGCAATTTTGAAGTCCTTGGGGACGTGCCCCTGTCTTATAGAGAGGTTTATTATGTGTGTGATGACTGGGGTGATGGCGGCTGCTGCGTCTCTGAGGAATTTGGAGGGGATGTTGTCATGGCCAGTGGCCTTGTTAGGTTGGAGGGCGCTCAATTTTTTGAGTACCTCATCGGTTGTTACCATTTCAAGTTTGAAGTCGTCTTTGTGGACCCCTAGGTTTTTGTAGTATGCTACTATGTGTTCTACCCCATAATGCCCTGAGTGGGAGGGTAGTTTGTTTACCAGTGTTGTGGCTATGTTTGTGAAGAAGATGTTTAAGTAATTGGCTACATCCAGCTTGTCTGTGATGAGCGTGTTGTCCGTCTTTATGTTTATGTTTGAGAATCTGGTTTTAAGTTTTTTACTGCAGCCTAGTTGATTATTGAGTAATTTCCAAAGTTCGCAGGGTTTGTTTTTGTTTTCCTCAGTTTTGTCGTTGATGAAATTTCTTTTTGCGGTTCTGATCATGGTGTTTACGTCATTTCTTAGTCTGTTTCTTTGGATTTTTAGTTCAACCACGTGGGCTTGGAGTTCACTGTTTGAGCTTTTGGAAAGCTTTGTCTGACTTTTATGAAGTTCAGAGCATTTTTTGTCTCTGGTTTTCATAGCGGCCAGTATTTCAGTGTGCATCCATGCCTCAGCGCGATTTTTAACCCTGGTGGTTCTTATCGGTGCCATGTTGTTGAGTATTGCTGTGAATTTGGTTTTGAATCCAAGCCATGTTTCTTCAACCTGTGTACCACTGAGCTCATCTGACCAGTCCAAGCTCCCCAGTTCTAGGTTAAAGGCCTCTCTAGAGTAAGTTTTGAGGTCTCTAGATGTGACTGTTTTGTGACAGCCGGCCTTCTGTTTTAGCTTTTTGCGGGTACAGAAAATCATATAATGATCACTTAACCCGCATGCTATCACCCCTTTACTGGAGATCATGGACTTGTCAGAGGTCAAAATGAGGTCAATGGTGGTTTGTGTCGAATCGCATACCCTTGTGGGTTGTGTGATTAGCTGGCTGAAACCGTGCAGGTCAGAAAATCTACTGAAGGCCTTGAAGACGGGTGCTGATTTACGCAGCATATCCGTGTTCCAGTCCCCAATAAGAATTTTTTCTACCCCCTCCACCCCAGCTAAACACCCATCAAGTGTGTCATAAAAGCCACTCTGTTCTGGTGGTCTATAGATTGTGCCTACTAGTACTGGTTTCGCCCTGTCTAATAAGATTTCAATCCAAACAGTTTCAATTTCATCATGGTTAAGGTCAGTACGGTTGATGTATTTGGTATCCTTGTGTATATACACACAGACGCCACCTCCATACTGGTTCCTATCCCTCCTGACTATTGAGTAGTTTTCAATTTCAATCTCTGGATCCTGTACAGATGAGTCTAATTTTGTTTCTGTGAAACACAATATGTTAGCCTTACCGTTTAAAAACAACTGTTTGATTTCAGCCAGTTTAGGTCTCAGGCTATTTGTATTTAGATGAAATATGTGAAGTCCATTTTTGCTTGTAATAAGATTGACGTCGTCACAGTTGAGGTAACTCTGTTCAATTGTGTCCTGTCCTGTGGTGGGGGGAGGGGGGGGCGTTGTTGCTGTTTGTGCCGTGGGTGGGGAGGGGGGGAGGGGGTGATGCTTTGTCCTTTGCTGGAGTCTGTATTCCTTTGTGTGAAAGCCCGCGATGTGGGGGGGGGGGCTGGTTGATTACAGATATGTCTGATTGTACTCCATTGTGGGGGAGGGGGGGTGCCTTTTGTCCTGGCCTCGGCCCGGGTAGACTAGCTGGCATGGCGGCCTTGGCGGGGCCAGCCAAGCTAACCGTCAGGTCCTTGGTGGTCTCGATGTCCCGCGCCGCTCTCCCTTTAGCCACTCGCCGAGTCCGCTGGGGCTTCTGTGAGGGTGTGTCGCCGCTTGCTGGTCGGCTGGTGCAACTGCTGGCTGAAGCGTCAATTGCGTGGATGCTGTTGATCTCCGGCGCCGGTGTGAGGAGCGATGCCTCGCTGTTTTGTCCCCGCGACGTGCTGGGCGCCTCGGTTGTGAACCCCGGTTCCTTCCCTCTCGCTGTGGCCTCTCGTGGGTTCTTTTGCAGAGGTGGCAGAGGAGGAATGTTGCCGTTGATCATGTCGTTAGCCGCAGTATGTGTGGGTAGCCGTTGATCTGTTGTGCTGGCTGCTGCTTCTTGGGTCAGCAGATTTGACTGTAGTCTCTGGTTCCGTGTCATTACGGGACCAGGGTTCTGATGAATGTCACCCGACATGAGCAGGTATAATAAAAACATTGATCTCTTATTACACTTGCCTGCCGGGGGTAATTTCTTTCGTTCCGGATTTGCAGTAAGTACTGTGTGGATGGTCGTGGCTCCGAAGGCTGGATGTTTCCTCTCCGAGCCCGTTAACAAATAGAAGTCGCAATGGGACTGCTGTTTTACGTTTTCGCTACCCTCCACTTCTGTCTGGAGTTGCTGCTTGAGTTGTGAATTCAGGTACAAATCCATAATCCACAGGAGGATTGGAAAACCTCTCGTCTGAGGCTCTGGAGTTCAACAGTAGTGGGGTAGCGATGGGGTTACAAGCTATTCGTGCCTCTTTGTTCAGAAACTTTGAAAAGTGTGCAAGACTTGGATAGCTTCCAGATTTATCTAGCTCTTCTACGATGATCCTGCTCCATCTTCGCACAATCCACTCAGGTAGTTTCTTGAGCAGTTTGTGGTTCTCTTCACAGTCGTTCAAGATGTCCAGCCCTCGGACATGTGGAATTGCCTCTGTGCATCCCTGTAGGAAGTCTGCAAACTCTCGGAGCGCCAGAGGATCGTTTGTGTTTATCTTAGGCCATCTCATTAGCTTGTCTCTGAACGCCCTTTGTATAATGAAGGGGTTTCCATACCTCTCTTCCAACACTCTCCAGGCACCTTTATATGCTTCCTCGGAGTCTCTGTAAAAGAATCCTTCCACAGACTTACGAGCTTCTCCAGTAAGGTACATTTTCAGATAAAACATCTTATCACTTGTTGGGAGAGGCTTTCGATGTATCAGGGTCATGAAGGTCATCTTCCAATCAACAAATTTCATAGGGTCACCGTTGAATATTGTTGGTTCTGGTGTAGGTAGGCGATTCATGCTTAATGCACTTGTGATTGCTTCGGCTAGACTGAAGGCCTCTTGGTTTGCCGTCGCGCTGGGAGATGCTTGACGTTGGGATGCTGTAGGATGTAGCGGAGCACTATATTCAGGATTTTGGTAAGCAGTATTTATTTCATGGTCAGTGACTTCTTCTTCTTCGTTGTCTAGATCACTTCCCGAACTGTATGCCCTCACTCGGGCTGCTGCTACCTGGACTTCCTTCTCTGCTTGTAGCTGCTGTAACTTCATCCTCTCCTCCTCCAGCTTACGTCGACTCTGTACCTTCAACTTCTCCATTTCCATCAGCATGGCTGCCTCTTCCCCCTCTAGTTGGAGGAGACTGGTTTGCTGAGCCTGGATCACTTGCATGGCCTTTACCTCTTCCACTTTAGCCGCGAGTTCAGCTTCCCTCCGCCTGTTTGATGCCTTGGAACGTTGAGAGTGAATTGTTTCAGTATTTGTGTGACCATATACAGATCTGTACTCTTCTTTGTTCAGAGCTATTCTCACCCTCTCCTTCTCAAGTCTTTCATTAAAATCTTCCTCTTTTGTTTCCAGCTGCTTACACACAAGCTCTTGGGTGTCTGTCGTCAGCTGAATACAGGCGTCCATTTTATTTGCGATCTCAGGAGTCGTGGCATGGTTACGTAAAATGGACTCATATAAACTTCTTACTAAGTCACAACTTGCTTGAATGTCTTGTTTTAGTCTTTCAAGTTCTTCTGCTGGACAGAAGGTTCTTAGCTTCCCTCTTGCTTCCTTGGCTATCTTCTTCCACTTCTGATAAGCTTTGTTAAAAGCTTTCTCATTCCTCTTATCCTCCACTTCACGGTTTTCTTTTCCTTTCTCGGTTAGAGTTCTTTGGCGAGCACCCGTTCTGTTCTGTTCCAACTCCAAGAGGTTGCCAGCTTCGTCTTTTTGGGCCGACATTGTGCTTGATCACATACACTCAAAATATCAAATAACTAGATGGTATTTAAGAGTTCCACTTGCTGGGATGGATATCAGACAGCATAATATTCATTAAACATACAGGAGTTGCCACACGTCCGTGGTATTGCTGGGATGGATACCAGACAGCATGAGGGTAATTAGATATACAGAAGTTGCCACACATCCGTGGGTTTGCTGGGATGGATACCAGGCAGCATAGGGTTAATTAGATATACAGGAGTTGCCACACGTCCGTGGGTTTGCTGGGATGGATACCAGACAGCATAGGGTTAATTTAGATATACAGGAGTTGCCACACGTCCGTGGTTTTGCTGGGATGGATACCAGATAGCATGAGGGTAATTAGATATACAGGAGTTGCCACACGTCCGTGGGTTTGCTGGGATGGATACCAGACAGCATGAGGGTAATTAGTAGGTTCATTCTTCCTTCTCTTCATGCATGTATTTTCTTTAGTGTAGGGTCCTCAACATACATGTGTTCTCTTCGGAGTAAGATCTTCCTCTTACATGTATTTTCTTCAGAGTGAGGTCTTCATTGTACATGCATTTTCTTCAGAGGATGGTCTTCATTGTACATGCATTTTCTTCAGAGTGAGGTCTTCAACATACATGCATTTTCTTTGGAGTATGGTCTTCATTGTACATTTATCCACTTCAGAATAAAGTCTTCATAATACATCCATCCTCTTCAGAGTAAGGTCTATTTCACATTTATCCACTTCAGAATGAGGTTTCATAATACATTTATCCTCTTCAGAGTATGGGTTTTGACTCACTATTTATCATCTTCAGAGTATGGGTTTTACTCACTGTTGCTCATCTTCAGAGTATGGGTTTTACTCACTGTTTATCATCTTCAGAGTATGGGTAAGTCTTCGCTCACCACTGGTCGGTAAGTTTTCACTGTAACTGCCCCCCGGCTTGGTCTTGAAATAAAGATGCGGTTATGTTTCGTACAGATGCTTTTATTTATTTTCTCTTTTTTCTCTTGCATTTCAGCTTAGCAGTACTGTAGCTTTTCTTTGGTACTTTGTACAGGTAGTGACGGTTGCCTCATTTGGTCCGTTTGCACCTCGTTTGCACCTCGTTTGCACCTCGTTTGCACCGTGAAAACTGCATAGGACAGTCAAACACAAACATACAATTAGTTACATATTTCACATTTCAATATTGTTCACATGTCGTTCATTATTATACCAAAGTGTTCAAACAAACAATTGTATTAAAGATATTTAAAGGGTGAACTCGTCTTCCATAGCAAAGGCACTCAGGGAAAAACAATGATATATAATAACGTTACTTGTCCGGCAGCAGGTGCCTTTGATTAGAATCTGCTTCGTGAGTGCACCACTTTATATGTTTATAAATGTTTGGCGGTTACACACATAAATATACAACAACATATCTTCAACAACAGTAATAATAATAATACATTTGAGTGTTCGACATACCTTATTCCGCTTTACCAAGGGTAGTTAATTTAACTGGAGTAAGGTCCTTCCATCATACAATTCGCTGCCTGCTCCGTCGTTATCTGAGTTACTTCCGCCTTGGTCACACAGAAAGCTGTGACCTTTATACTAAAGAAAGACGAGCTCTGCCCCCATGTGGACACTAAATGAAAGTGCACAAGTGGCTCCGAAATATTATTTTCTTAGATAGATAAATAGAGGGCTCAGTATTCTGAGCCTATACAGAGAAATTGATCATCTAGACCAACGCAAATCAAAGCTTACTGACAGTAAAGATGATAGGCATCTTTACCCTTGGCGGTCAGTTACAAGTATTATTGTGGATGACGACGTTGAAGCAGCAAACATGTCTGTTATTTTATTATATTTGTCAGCATCCACGACCACCTCTAGTTTTCAGATTTTTTCCGCCGGCAATTTCTCCATGTTCTGTTTCTCCATTTTTCCTGTTTCCACATCTGTTCTTCTAACACGAGAAACAGGTGAGAGAGGGGGGGGGCTTATTAAGAGATGTGATTGGGCCTCAGCACGCATAATGGCCCGCTGTTCCCAGCCTATTGGGGGGGGGGGGGGGGGGGGGCTTATTAAGAGATGTGATTGGGCCTCAGCACGCATAATGGACCGCTGTTCCCAGCCTATTGGGGGGGGGGGGGGGGCTTATTAAGAGATGTGATTACTCCAATAGGGTCCAGCTGCAGACTCGGAGCCTCGAGGTCCAGATTGGTACTTCCGGCCTGCCACAGGACTAATGCGGAAGTATCTCGAAGTACGTCTGACGTAATAGTCCTGTGGCAGGACTATGCGGAAGTATCTGGAAGTACGTCTGACGTATCTCGAATTACGTCTGACGTTTCTCTACGTTAGCTAAGCGAACATTAAACGTTGTATTCATAAAATAATATAAAATCAGCAGCATGGGGAGGGCCGGGGGGAGGGGAGGTACAGGTAGTAGAAGACATAGAGGTACAGGTCACATAATTATAGTACAGTGGAGAAGTAAAAATGGAATAAAAAGGCAGTGTAAACAATATACAATATTATTAACTCTAACAATAACACGCCTCGCGGGCTCATTATAATACGAGAGCCGTGGGTCTGCATTGTATAGAGCGGATCCCCCGGCCGTATTCAAGCGCTGGAGCGCTTTGCGAAGGATCAAACTGTATTAATATAGTAGTAATAATAGTAGTTGGCTAGTTGCGCGCTTCTGGCCACCTCCCGCAGTGCGCGCATACACACATACTGTCTGTAGCCAGGCATGCGTTGTTCATGGGACGGGGTACCACGGTGTGTAACCTCACTTGCATTTGCATATCAATAGCTTTGATTGATTGATTGAAAAGTTTATTAACAGATTGCAGAATGGGTACAGTACAGTACAGCTCAATACATACAATTGTTAAGGGGATGCAGACCAGAGAAAGACTTTCGACTTGTTTACATCAGGATCCCCCATTTTCAATTCATCATAACATATATGACATACATGACATACAGATAGACAGTACTGCTACATCTATACATTTATGACATATCAGATTTGCAAATACAGTACTGTTTGTGATACAAAAGTGTCCAGAAAAGGAGTGTATATACATTTGGCATAGAAACTGTACATTGGAGGAGGTTGGTTGGGTGGGGTGGGGTTGGGTGGGTTGGGTGAGGGCTGTACATTGGAGGTGGGGGGGGGGGGGGGGGTTGGGAAGGGGACACACACACATTTTACACTGTACATTGGAATATTGACAAAGCCTTACTTGGTCATTTACTGTACAACTAGGTTAGGACATTTGTAGGGGCCAGTTTCGAATTGCAGTCTCACGTAGGTGTTTTTTGAGAGTGTTTTTGAAGGTGGGTAGTGATTCACATTCCTTTACAGCTTTAGGCAGGGCGTTCCACATTGATGTGGCATAATTGCGAAACGTGTTTAGTCCCTTGTTTGATCCGAATCTGGGTTTTACATGATTTGTGGAGCTCCCTCTGGTGTTGTGATCGTGGTATTCACTGACCTTTGGGAAGTATTTTGACATGTACATGGGTACCTTGGTCGCGTAGTGTATCTTGTAGACCAGGCCCATTGCAAGTTGCTGTACTCTGTCGTCTACTCTAAGCCATCCTAGGTTGTCAAAGTGGGCAGGGGTGAGGTGGGTTCTAGGAGTCAGGTCAAGTAGTAGTCTGACTAGCTTGTTTTGAGATGTTTGTAATTTGTTTTTTAGTGCCTTTGAGGTGCTTTGGTACCATGAGGTGCAAGCATAGTCGTAGTACCCTTGAATGAGTGCTCCTGCTAGAGTCTTCAGGGTATTCTTGTTTACCAGAGCGGAGATCCGGTACAAGAATCGCGTTCGTTGGTTGACTTTTTTTATTACATTGGATGCCATTTTGTCACAGGAAAGATTAGCCTCTAGGATGGAACCCAGGTAGGTAATTTCATCTTTCCTTGTGATAATATTGTCACCCACTGTAACCGAGAAGCCGTCGGTCTTGCTGAGTTTGTTATTTGAACCGAAGAGAATGGACTCTGTTTTGCCCATGTGTAATGATAGTTTGTTGTCGGCGAGCCATATGCAGATTTTGCCTAGTTCCGAGCTGAGGGCTTTTTCAACCTGTAACTTGTTCTTGTCAGAGACCAGCAGGGCTGAGTCGTCCGCAAACAGGAACAAGTTGCAGTCACAAGCTGACGACATGTCATTTGCATAAATTAGGAATAGTAGCGGTCCTAGTATGCTTCCTTGTGGAACACCACAGCTCACTGTGAGGGGGGGGGATAGTGTACCGTTTACTTCCACCATCTGTTCCCTCCCCTCCAGGTAGGATTGTATCCAGCTCACTGATAAACTATCAAAACCAATTGCTTTTAGCTTGTCAATCAGAATGGTGTGATTGACAGTGTCGAAGGCCTTTTGTAGGTCCAGCATGACCATGCCGCAGTATTTGCCCGCGTCCACCTCTTGTTTGATGTGGTCGTTCAAGTAGAGAAGGCATGTGTCAGTGGAGTGGGATGTTCTGAAGCCAGATTGGAATTCGTAGATTAGATTTTTTTCCGCGAGGTACTTTTCGATCTGTTCGTATACTATTTTTTCCATGACTTTCGAGATGGATGTAAGGATAGAAACAGGGCGGTAGTTACCCGGGTCTAATTTGCTGCCCTTTTTGTGCAGGGGTGTTACTCTCGCAATTTTGAAGTCCTTGGGGACGTGTCCCTGTTTTATGGAGAGGTTTATTATGTGTGTGATGACTGGGGTGATGGCTGCTGCTGAGTCTCTGAGGAATTTGGAGGGGATGTTGTCATGGCCAGTGGCCTTGTTTGGTTGGAGGGCGCTCAGTTTTTTGAGTACCTCATCTGTAGTTACTATTTCCAGTTTGAAGTCGTCTTTGTGGACGCCTAGGTTCTTGTAGTATGCTACTATGTGTTCTACCCCATACTGCCCTGAGTGGGAGGGTAGTTTGTTTACCAGTGTTGTGGCTATGTTTGTGAAGAAAGTGTTTAAGTAATTGGCTACATCCAGCTTGTCTGTGATGAGCGTGTTGTCCGTCTTTATGTTTATGTTTGAGAACCTGGTTTTGAGTTTTTTACTGCAGCCTAGTTGATTGTTGAGTAATTTCCAAAGTTCACGTGGTTTATTTTTGTTTTCCTCGGTTTTGTCATTGATGAAATTTTTTTTAGCAGTTTTGATCATGGAGTTTACGTCATTTCTTAGTCTGTTTCTTTCTAGTTTGAGTTCAGTCACGTGGTCTTGGAGTTCACTGCTCGTGCTTTTGGTAAGCTTTGACTGACTTTTACGAAACTCAGAGCATTTTTTGTCTCTGGCTTTCATAGCGGTCAGTATTTCAGTGTGCATCCATGGCTCAGCGCGATTTTTTACCCTGGTGGTTCTTAGGGGGGCCATGTTGTTTAGTATTGATGAAAATTTGGTTTTGAAGCCAAGCCAAGTTTCTTCAACCAGTGTACCATTGAGTTCATCTGACCAGTCCAGACTCTCCAGTTCAAGGTTAAAGGCCTCGCTAGAGTAGGTTTTGAGGTCTCTAGATGTGACTGTTTTGTGACAGCCAGCCTTTAGTTTTAGCTTTTTGCGGGTACAGAATATCATATAATGATCACTTAACCCGCATGCTATAACCCCTTTATTGGATATCTTGGACTTGTCAGAGGTCAGTATGAGGTCAATGGTAGTCTGAGTTGATTCACATATCCTTGTGGGTTGGGTGATTAGTTGGCTGAGGCCGTGCAGATCACAAAACCTATTGAAGGATTTGAAGACGGGTGCATCTTTTTGTTGCATATCCGTGTTCCAATCCCCAATAAGAATTTTTTCCGCATCCTCAGCTCCAGCTAAGCACACATCCATAGTATCATAAAAGCCAGTTTGATCTGGCGGTCTGTATATTGTGCCGACTAGAACAGATTTTGCCCTTTCAAATAAAATTTCCACCCATACGGTTTCAATTGTCTCATGATGAAGGTCAGTACGGGTAATGAATTTGGTGTCCTTATGTATGTACATACAAACACCACCTCCATACTGGTTTCTGTCATTACGGACTATAGTATAGTTCTCTATTTCTATTTCAGGGTCTGTTACAGATGGATCAAGTTTAGTTTCAGTAAAGCATAATAAGTCTACCTTACCGCTCATAAACAGGTTTCTTATTTCGTCCAGCTTATGCTTAATGCTGTTCACATTAAGGTGAAAGATGTGTAGTCCGTTTTTATTAGCTGTGTTATTGATGTCTTCAAGTTCCAGGTAATGGTTTTCTGGTGCTGCTGTGGGGGAGGGAGGGGGGGGGGCTTTGTTGTTGTCTCCGTGAGGTCTGTGTGCTGGTGTGTGGGGAGGGGGGATCCTTTGTCCTGTCTAGATTCAGCTAGATTAAACTCTACTGCATCCCGCTACCAGGTGGCCGTGTACAACCACTCCCATAAAGCAGGGAT
Organism: Notolepis coatsorum; assembly: GCF_963971535.1. Lineage (NCBI taxonomy): Eukaryota > Metazoa > Chordata > Actinopteri > Aulopiformes > Paralepididae > Notolepis > Notolepis coatsorum. The sequence continues at coordinate 96,030,308 of NC_140167.1, read as the reverse complement.
AATCCACCATGCTACATATATGCTAGAGGTATTGACTTTAGGGCCTGATCACTTCAGTGCAAGCAGGGAGTAGGAGATGAAGGTTGTTGTGGAATATTCAAATGAGCCAAACAGTGAAGCTGTAGGAGTCAATTTGTATAAAAATATAGAACATAGTTTATTTCTGTTTCCATGGCCACAGAAAAAAGTGATCAGTTCATCATCAGAGACACACCAGCGTCTGACCAGAAAGTGACAAAGAGGTCTTGGTCAGACATACATTAAATACATATTTTATATGAGATACCAGATATGATAAATATGAGAAGAATCATAACAAAGAATGAGTCTATGGCTTTTATGTCTTCACACACAAACTGGAGTCCAGGCCAAATGTCATATCTCCTCAACCTTGGCTGTTGTTTATAAGAACGCCGTCAGACTGTAACCTAGTGTCTTGCCTAGTATACTAGTTGATCATATATTAACTAGTCAAAAGCTGTACAGAGATTTAACACAGATGGACAGATAACATTTCCAGTCACAAGGTTTTTATTGTTAAACATTCTCAAAATGTGTGCGAGATACCACTGATGTAATCAGGTTTGTTTACATAATGGCAAACTATCCGATATATATATATATATATATAACAATAGCTTTGGCATTTCGTGGAAAACTGGAAACTTAAATTGAATTATTCTAGTAATTTATCTCCAAACTGAAATATTGTGTCACCCAGACGACCCAAGGCTGGAGCACTGGAGCAGTGAGGAGGAGGGGGGATCACAGTTGATCCCAGTCAGCCGCTGTGCTCCTGGTCCTGCCACAACCCTGGCCCACTCTGTACCACCACCGGAGATACCTGCTCCACCTGCTGCACAGAGGGAGGTCCCTGGCCTCCCTATCGTCCGCGGGGACAGAACCGCAGGGCTCGAACCTCCACCACCACCACGGCCCTGACTACCTACCAGCAGGAAACACTGTGGATAATCAGGAAACTGCCAGTCCCAGTACCAGTCAATGGGGATGCATTTTTTTTATTAAGCCTGCTACCAGCTTTTGGTAGATTAGATGCCCGCAAAAACTCCCTTGTTCGAATGAAGTTCCAGCAGTTTTTGCATGAGGTAGAGTTTTCAGATTAGTTTTAGGTTTACTTTGTTTTATTGTAATCAGTTCAATTGTTTTTAGGTTTGCTTGTTTTTAACCCTTTCACTGCCACACAACAGCCGGTTAACCCTTTCACTGTGACAATACAGAAGGTTAGCCCTTTACTATCACACAACCGACGGCGATGCTCCGTCATTAGCATCATTAGCTCCGCGGATTGATGCTAATGATGGAGCATCGCCGTCGGTTGTGTGATAGTAAAGGGCTAACCTTCTGTCGTGTGGCAGTGAAAGGGTTAATGATTTAATTTAATTGTAATCAGTTCAATTTACCTGTGCCTTATTTGATGATCTGTAAATAAATAAATATGTAACACACTGTTTTAATAATCAGTTCAATGTCTTAAAATGTACCTGTGTGCGTGCCCATATTGTATTATCTGTATATATGCATTGGTCAAAGTTTAATCTTGATTTGCATCGTAATAGCCAAAACATTAATGCTAGTTATGAATAACATTTATACAAAATTGTTGGTAATAAATAGTTATTGTAGTCACCGTCCAAGAATTTTGGATACAAGGATAATCTTGGTTGAGCATGGGAACAACTCTCTCAAAACAAAGTGGGGTGGCTCTGAAAAGAGCCTTTGGGTGAATACGGGAGGTAGCAGTAGGAGGTCCTCAGATGATCCCAGGTGAATACAGGAGGTAGCAGTAGGAGGTCCTCAGATGATCCCAGGTGAATACGGGAGGTAGCAGTAGGAGGTCCTCAGATGATCCCAGGTGAATACGGGAGGTAGCAGTAGGAGGTCCTCAGATGATCCCAGGTGAATACAGGAGGTAGCAGTAGGAGCTCCTCAGATGATCCCAGGTGAATACAGGAGGTAGCAGGAGGAGGTCCTCAGATGATCCCAGGTGAATACAGGAGGTAGCAGTAGGAGGTCCTCAGATGATCCAGGTGAATACGGGAGGTAGCAGTAGGAGGTCCTCAGATGATCCAGGTGAATACAGGAGGTAGCAGTAGGATCCTCAGATGATCCCAGGTGAATACAGGAGGTAGCAGTAGGAGGTCCTCAGATGATCCAGGTGAATACAGGAGGTAGCAGTAGGAGGTCCTCAGATGATCCAGGTGAATACAGGAGGTAGCAGTAGGAGGTCCTCAGATGATCCCAGGTGAATACAGGAGGTAGCAGTAGGAGGTCCTCAGATGATCCCAGGTGAATACAGGAGGTAGCAGTAGGAGGTCCTCAGATGATCCAGGTGAATACAGGAGGTAGCAGTAGGAGGTCCTCAGATGATCCCAGGTGAATACAGGAGGTAGCAGTAGGAGGTCCTCAGATGATCCCAGGTGAATACAGGAGGTAGCAGGAGGAGCTCCTCAGATGATCCCAGGTGAATACAGGAGGTAGCAGTAGGAGGTCCTCAGATGATCCCAGGTGAATACAGGAGGTAGCAGTAGGAGCTCCTCAGATGATCCCAGGTGAATACAGGAGGTAGCAGTAGGAGGTCCTCAGATGATCCCAGGTGAATACAGGAGGTAGCAGTAGGAGGTCCTCAGATGATCCCAGGTGAATACAGGAGGTAGCAGTAGGAGGTCCTCAGATGATCCAGGTGAATACAGGAGGTAGCAGTAGGAGCTCCTCAGATGATCCCAGGTGAATACAGGAGGTAGCAGTAGGAGGTCCTCAGATGATCCCAGGTGAATACAGGAGGTAGCAGTAGGAGGTCCTCAGATGATCCCAGGTGAATACAGGAGGTAGCAGTAGGAGGTCCTCAGATGATCCCAGGTGAATACAGGAGGTAGCAGTAGGAGGTCCTCAGATGATCCAGGTGAATACAGGAGGTAGCAGTAGGAGCTCCTCAGATGATCCCAGGTGAATACAGGAGGTAGCAGTAGGAGGTCCTCAGATGATCCCAGGTGAATACAGGAGGTAGGAGTAGGAGGTCCTCAGATGATCCAGGTGAATACAGGAGGTAGCAGTAGGAGGTCCTCAGATGATCCAGGTGAATACAGGAGGTAGCAGTAGGAGCTCCTCAGATGATCCAGGTGAATACAGGAGGTAGCAGTAGGAGCTCCTCAGATGATCCCAGGTGAATACAGGAGGTAGCAGTAGGAGCTCCTCAGATGATCCAGGTGAATACAGGAGGTAGCAGTAGGAGCTCCTCAGATGATCCCAGGTGAATACAGGAGGTAGCAGTAGGAGGTCCGCAGATGATCCCAGGTGAATACAGGAGGTAGCAGTAGGAGGTCCTCAGATGATCCAGGTGAATACAGGAGGTAGCAGTAGGAGGTCCTCAGATGATCCAGGTGAATACAGGAGGTAGCAGTAGGAGGTCCTCAGATGATCCAGGTGAATACAGGAGGTAGCAGGAGGAGGTCCTCAGATGATCCAGGTGAATACAGGAGGTAGCAGGAGGAGCTCCTCAGATGATCCAGGTGAATACAGGAGGTAGCAGGAGGAGGTCCTCAGATGATCCAGGTGAATACAGGAGGTAGCAGTAGGAGGTCCTCAGATGATCCAGGTGAATACAGGAGGTAGCAGTAGGAGGTCCTCAGATGATCCAGGTGAATACAGGAGGTAGCAGTAGGAGGTCCTCAGATGATCCCAGGTGAATACAGGAGGTAGGAGTAGGAGGTCCTCAGATGATCCAGGTGAATACAGGAGGTAGCAGTAGGAGCTCCTCAGATGATCCCAGGTGAATACAGGAGGTAGCAGTAGGAGCTCCTCAGATGATCCAGGTGAATACAGGAGGTAGCAGTAGGAGGTCCTCAGATGATGAATACAGGAGGTAGCAGTAGGAGCTCCTCAGATGATCCAGGTGAATACAGGAGGTAGCAGGAGGAGCTCCTCAGATGATCCATGGCACCTGTCCTGCTGCTGAGAAGTACCCAGTAAAGGTTTCCCTGACAATAATGGCCTCTCTGGTGGCGTTGTTGCTTCCCATCCTTCTGAGGACCTGGGCACCAGGGAGTGGCTCTGCTGGCACCGGCACAGATCCATCGTCCCACCTGATTGATTGATTGATTGAAAACATTATTAACAGATTGCAGAATGGGTACAATACAGTACGGCTCAATACAAACAACGGTTAAGGGGATGCAGACCAGAGAAAGACTCGTCTTGTTTACATCAGGGTCCCCCATTTTCAATTCATCAGGACATTTGACAGATATTTATATATACCTCATGAAGTTGTGGAGCATGCATGTTGCTTTCACAACTTTCTCCGCAAGGCAGGCGTATGTCTGATTCTTTAAAAAAAAAATTGTCTGATTTTTTTTTAATGGATTGTGATTGTGAATTTAACTGTTTTTAAATTGTTGTACAGCGACCTTGAGTGCCTTGAAAGGCGCCTTATAAATAAAATGCATTATTATTATTAACCTCTGGAGACACCCAGCACCCTCCTATACAGCCTCCAGTGAGCCGCCATGATGCAGAAGGAGCACTCCACTGTTCTTCTGGTGTGGGAAAGCCTGAATGAATGAAAACTTTATTTAACAGATTGCTGAATGGGTACAATACAGTACGGCTCAATACACACAATTGTTAAGGGGATGCAGACCAGAGAAAGACGTTTGTCTCGTTTACATCAGGGTCCCCCATTTTCAATTCATTGTGACATTTATATACACAACATACATGACATTTATGGCATAGGGACATACATGACAGGTATGTTACCTGTAGTTGAAGACCCTCTCTCCCTACGTAGGGCCTCATCATGTGCCTTCGCAGATGGAAGGCCTCATCTGCCACAAAGACATGGGGGACTGGGCTGGAAAAATGCGGTAGATGGACGCAAGCCCTAAGTTGCCTAAACCAGTTTGTAAATTTTATTATATATATATATATATATATATATTAGGGCTGGGAATTTCTCATACATTTCGATTAATTAACTACAGAAAGAATTCAGTTCAAAAAAATTTATGAATTTAATCGCATGATGATTTTTCTTTATTGTGTAAGAATGTTACCTTTCAAAGGAGACCAGACTCATGCATGTGCTATAAGTATAAAGTATAATAAATCGCAAATAAAAAAAATGTCTTAGTCTGGTTTGTTCATAAAAAAAATTTAATAAGAAATTGAGATCAAGAGTTTGATTTTTTCAATGGTCAACTGTTCTGGAATGTACTTGAAAGTACTGCGTTTTACTTTTACCTCGAAAGTGCTTGAGTTTACAAAAGGTCCTTTGGGCTATATATATATATATTATTCCTAAAATTGCTGCACTTTGTTAAAAATTGCATCGATCTGTTGGTCTGTGTAGTAGCCAATACAGGATTTTGCTGCTTAAACGTATGTACATTCATTGATTCAATCGTATACCAAAATTTATTTGAAAATTTTTGCTTTTCGCATCAAATATTGATATGCGATACAACGTCTTGAATTAATTCGATTAACATTTTTAATCGAGTCCCACCACTAATATATATATTTTAATACCCAGCTAGGAAGGAGGTAGGGAAGAATGGATAGAAGTGGATGGAGACTGATGGACGAGGGCCCTGGAGGAACTGCCGTCAATTGAATAAGCTACACAACATCTGAATCATATACCTGCCAGACATCACAGAAGGGTTAGTTTTGATTAATTTCTCAAATGGAATTGGTCTCTACTATAACTCCATTTGCATTTCCCAGAGAATGTTGGCCAACTTTACCTTCATAGGCAACGGCCCGCTTGAAATGGACCTCCAAGTGGCTCTTCAACTTTATTGGTTTGAATAAGGATGCATCACAGAAAGGGCAGTGAAAGTGCTGCATCCCTTACTTATACTTATGTTATTGGACATCACATAGCACAGAGTTTATTGTATATAAATGCCTGCTTTTTCATCCTGTTAATTGTTGCTTTTTATTAATTTATGTTGTGGAGCAAACAGTAAGAATCCCATTGTACTTGTAGTATAATGGCAAATAAAACTATCCAAATCTGAAAACGGGCATCATTTACATTTAGCCGACGCTTTTATCCAAGCCCTTTGAATGGCCATATCTATTGAAAACTGCATGTCCTTCATGCTATGCGTGTTTGGCACCTCATCAAATAAACATATCCACTTGTGCCACTTAATTGACCACCATCTTTAAGAGTACTGTACGACTTACCGGTATGTCAATATCATTAGCATTTTCATCAGCACTCCAAGTAACCACATTTTTCATCTCATTCATAACTGCTGCTAAGTTGTATTTTTTTTTTTAAAGATTTATTTTTAGCGTTTTTCATGGTCAGACATGACCGACAGAGGAGGAGAGGGTGAACGGGAGAAGAAGTGGGGAGGACATGAGACAACCGATGCCCCGGGAGCGGGAGGAGAGCCCGGCACAGCTGCGTGGGTGTGCCAGGCACCATGTGGTGCAGCCATGAGGGGGCGCCCGGCTGAGCTGCATCTTGAGAGAAGGAGCCGCGTAAGAAAGGCTCCACAGGTGGTTTGGAAAGAACAGTTGGCGACACAAGAGAAGGGTCAACCCTTTCATTGCCACACGACAGCCGGTTAACCCTTTCACTGTGACAATACAGAAGGTTAGCCCTTTACTATCACACAACCGACGGCGATGCTCCATCATTAGCTCTGCGGATGCGGAGCCAATGATGGAGTATTGCCGTCGGTTGTGCGATAGTAAAGGGCTAACCTTCTGTCGTGTGGCAGTGAAAGGGTTAAGATGGCGATGACAAATGTAAATAAATGGTTTAGGGAAAGACTAGACACTCGCATGTATACTTTTGATAAGGTCAATTTAATTAATTTAAAAAACATACATAAAATACAACAATCATATACATAAAGAATAAAATGGTCCATTTAATCGATTAAAAAAATACATAAAAAATAACAATCTTATACATAAAAATTAATAAAACACAATTATATATATATACAGATTAAAAGGTTAAAAGGAAGGGGCAGAGCTCTGTGGGCGTGGCTGGTTCTGGAGACGAGAGGACAGGGAGGGAGGACCGGGGCACTTGGAGAGCAGGGGGTTTGGGGTGGGACGTTCCTCGGTCTCCTTCAGCTGGGGTAGAGGGGCAAACACAAGTTCAGTCACTGCTGCTCCATATCCTGTCAGAGGTTTTCAAACTTGGGCAACCAGTAGGAGGCCACGAGGGTCCAACGATGAGGGCAAAAAGTTACATTTTCCATTTTCTTTGGTCAGTTAAAAACCGACCAAAGAGCTCAGGTGTGAAAGCACCCTCAAGCTCTTAAAGGGGACATGCATTATAAATGGCTTTTTCCAGTGTTTAGCATTGTTATATAGTAATAGGGGTTAGTATCAATGGGTCTGCGTCTCCAAATACCATATTGGCGGATTGCTCTCATTCAGTTGAGACAAACGATTTCCTCCTCCAGTTAATTAGGTCATTCTGATTTAACTCGCTCGGTGACGTAACTGGGAGCTGGTGGAGCTGATTGTGATCAGATTGGCTGTGGTTGTAGCGCATAGTGAAACCCGACACTTCCTCAAAAGGGAGAGGCAGAGAGTGAGAGAGGGGGAGAAACGGATAGAGAGGCTCATACGCTGCGTTTCTCTGAGCGATCTCTCCTCAGCTGTCTGCCCCTGCTTAGTTTACACACTCGCAACAGAGCACACATACGTCACGCTGTCGTCTCTCTCGAGTCGGGAGCACTAGCATATCACTAATATCTTTGCACATGCTCCCACGCGCACGCCCTTATTCCGATCCGTACAATAATAATCACAGAGGTATATATTGTCATTTGAAACAAGTTACCAATGCATTGTCCCGTGGGATTATGCCCCCCGTAGGGCTGACCTTCGATTTCTTTTTGGAATTCGAAGCTTCGGGGCAGAGATTAGATTTTACTTCGAAATTTTTGTGAGACTTGTACAGCACTTTGTTCAACTTTGTCAGTGGTGTAAAGTTTAAACCTTTTTAAATCTTAGTTGTTTAAACCTTAGACAAACTAAACACTTTGCTTCCATGAATTATTGTAAGCAGACATTTGAGGCTTTATAAAAGCAGCACAATGAACACAAATCTGTCAGTGCCGAGTCCGACCTCATCTTAAATAACAGCATTGATTGTTGTAATTAACAGAGAGGCAGAGTTGATTTTGCAAAAAAAAAAAAATGTCTCCATCATAATCGAATCCCATGCCCATCGAACGAAGTATTTAAGACAGCCCTAGCCCCCCGCGGCAAAATTAATTAGTATCCCCTCAGTCTCTCCCCATCTCTCTCTGTGCCAGTCGCAGACTGTGGATGACTGTCACTCAGTGAAAAAAAATGTGGCTTTTGAGTACTTTATTAGAAATATAAAACAATGATTTTTCTGATTTTTCTAATATAAAACAATGATTTTTTTCTTAATAAAACCTTACAGATGTGTTCAATAGACTCACAGGAATTGTGTAAAGTTGCCCAAATAGTTCTAGGAATAGCAACGTATGTCCCCTTTAACACATTCGGCGCCAGACCCGAGATATCCCGGGTTAACTCGCCATGTGTTGGGCGCCAGACCAGAGATCTTTTATTCGATATTTTTATTCATTATTAATTTCACAGACCTCGGTGTTCCCATATAGGGAATCATTCTGAGATCGCCAAAGTGCAATACCGGCCGCATCCTGCTTGGTGGCAGTATCGCCCACCCTTTGAAACCTTATATCTCACCCTGTGTCACATTTAAACCCCTCCAGGCGCAGAATTTAGACGGAGCCAAGTAAACCGCTTCATCCGACCACTTCGAAGCGCATCTACCACACTCGATCCATAAATTGTGCCAAATTATGTCCGGGACCAGATGGACATCAATACTGGAAATCGCGATCAGACAATTGGAATATTCTTTTTGGAATAACCCTTATCAAAAGGATTACATGACATCAACTTCACCCTACAATGTTTTCATATCGATCCAGCTGATCAGCGTGTGTGGTGTTCAAAACGAATGCAGTTAATTTAACCCTTTCTCCGCCGATGATGTGTTTACACGTCGTTTTTAGTTGTATTTGAACTAGGGATGTCCGATATTATCGGCCGATATCGGCATTAAAATGTGATATCGGAAAATATCGGTATCGGTTTTCAAATTATTATTATTATTTTACATTCTATAGAAATTATGTCCGATATTATCAGCCTACCGATATTGTCGGCCGATATCTGCATTAAAATGTGATATCGGTTGATATCGGTATCGGAAATTAAGAGTTGGACAATATCGGTAAAAAAGCATTATCGAGCATCCCTAATTTGAACATAAGTTAGTCCAAATAGAAACAGTCATAACACATAGTGTGAAAGTAAAAAAATAAAGTACCATTAGGTACCCTGCTACATCTACTGCAGTTTACTTGACTGACATCTGTGTTGTGCATGTATTGCGTGTGTGATAAGAGCGTAAAAAGTACCTGGTTATTGCGCTCACGGAGAATATTACGTTTCTCCTCCGCCGAGTTGGTAGGCAAGGCACTGGACACTCCTGGCATGGAGAACGGACACATGACTGTTAGATTATTCCATCTATGTCGAGACAAATGCACTTGAAGACACCCAGTGTTGCATTTAGTTCCACTTATAACATAGAAATATAACCATCTTAACATAGAGAGGGGGGGGGGGGGGTCCCATCTACAACAGTATTTAGGAGAGAGAACCCGTAAGGAGTTGCCAGCAGATGGCAATGATGGACATGCGCAACAAATTCTGGAAGGCGGGAGAGAGGTGTTCAAAATATAGAACGTAGAACTATTCATTTAGAACAAGCTTGTTCAAAGTAACATGTCTATTTACCATGTCTATTCTAGTTATATTATTATTACTACTACTAGTATTGTTTTATTGCACAATCAAAGCGGGCACGGCCAACCGCATTTCACTGTATGCCCTGGTATGCATGTGATGAATAAACGCTCGATTTGCCCTCTCCCCTTATTTCTCTCTTTTAAAAAATAAAATTGGCTACAATACGCTTCATTTTGGTACTTGCAGATGAGTCAAGTAGGCCGTCTTCACGATGAACAAGTCGTTTCCGTTCAGGGAGTTCCCTCGATTGTGGGATGTTCAATATCAAGCCCCAAGTGATTTAGTCACTCGAGTGGTGTATGGCAATACATATTACAGGAAAGACAACTGTGAGGAGCTTGGTATAAGATGTGCTGCAGGTGTTACCTGCTGTGAGGAACTTGGTATAAGATGTGCTGCAGGTGTTACCTGCTGTGAGGAACTTGGTATAAGATGTGCTGCAGGTGTTACCTGCTGTGAGGAGCTTGGTATAAGACGTGCTGCAGGTGTTACCTGCTGTGAGGAACTTGGTATAAGATGTGCTGCAGGTGTTACCTGCTGTGAGGAACTTGGTATAAGATGTGCTGCAGGTGTTACCTGCTGTGAGGAACTTGGTATAAGATGTGCTGCAGGTGTTACCTGCTGTGAGGAACTTGGTATAAGACGTGCTGCAGGTGTTACCTGCTGTGAGGAACTTGGTATAAGATGTGCTGCAGGTGTTACCTGCTCTGAGGAACTTGGTATAAGACGTGCTGCAGGTGTTACCTGCTGTGAGGAACTTGGTATAAGACATGCTGCAGGTGTTACCTGCTCTGAGGAACTTGGTATAAGACGTGCTGCAGGTGTTACCTGCTGTGAGGAACTTGGTATAAGATGTGCTGCAGGTGTTACCTGCTGTGAGGAACTTGGTATAAGACGTGCTGCAGGTGTTACCTGCTCTGAGGAACTTGGTATAAGATGTGCTGCAGGTGTTACCTGCTGTGAGGAACTTGGTATAAGACGTGCTGCAGGTGTTACCTGCTGTGAGGAACTTGGTATAAGACGTGCTGCAGGTGTTACCTGCTGTGAGGAACTTGGTATAAGATGTGCTGCAGGTGTTACCTGCTGTGAGGAACTTGGTATAAGACGTGCTGCAGGTGTTACCTGCTGTGAGGAACTTGGTATAAGACGTGCTGCAGGTGTTACCTGCTCTCAGGAGCTTGGTATAAGATGTGCTGCAGGTGTTACCTGCTCTGAGGAACTTGGTATAAGATGTGCTGCAGGTGTTACCTGCTGTGAGGAACTTGGTATAAGATGTGCTGCAGGTGTTACCTGCTCTCAGGAACTTGGTATAAGACGTGCTGCAGGTGTTACCTGCTCTGAGGAACTTGGTATAAGATGTGCTGCAGGTGTTACCTGCTGTGAGGAACTTGGTATAAGACGTGCTGCAGGTGTTACCTGCTGTGAGGAACTTGGTATAAGATGTGCTGCAGGTGTTACCTGCTGTGAGGAACTTGGTATAAGATGTGCTGCAGGTGTTACCTGCTGTGAGGAACTTGGTATAAGACGTGCTGCAGGTGTTACCTGCTCTGAGGAACTTGGTATAAGACGTGCTGCAGGTGTTACCTGCTGTGAGGAACTTGGTATAAGACGTGCTGCAGGTGTTACCTGCTCTGAGGAACTTGGTATAAGATGTGCTGCAGGTGTTACCTGCTGTGAGGAACTTGGTATAAGATGTGCTGCAGGTGTTACCTGCTGTGAGGAACTTGGTATAAGATGTGCTGCAGGTGTTACCTGCTGTGAGGAACTTGGTATAAGACGTGCTGCAGGTGTTACCTGCTGTGAGGAACTTGGTATAAGATGTGCTGCAGGTGTTACCTGCTGTGAGGAACTTGGTATAAGATGTGCTGCAGGTGTTACCTGCTGTGAGGAACTTGGTATAAGATGTGCTGCAGGTGTTACCTGCTGTGAGGAACTTGGTATAAGATGTGCTGCAGGTGTTACCTGCTGTGAGGAACTTGGTATAAGATGTGCTGCAGGTGTTACCTGCTGTGAGGAACTTGGTATAAGATGTGCTGCAGGTGTTACCTGCTGTGAGGAACTTGGTATAAGATGTGCTGCAGGTGTTACCTGCTCTCAGGAACTTGGTATAAGACGTGCTGCAGGTGTTACCTGCTCTGAGGAACTTGGTATAAGATGTGCTGCAGGTGTTACCTGCTGTGAGGAACTTGGTATAAGATGTGCTGCAGGTGTTACCTGCTCTGAGGAACTTGGTATAAGATGTGCTGCAGGTGTTACCTGCTGTGAGGAACTTGGTATAAGATGTGCTGCAGGTGTTACCTGCTCTCAGGAACTTGGTATAAGACGTGCTGCAGGTGTTACCTGCTGTTTGGTATAAGACGTGCTGCCAGGCGTGTACCCGTTTTAAGAGGCTGCATCTTTGCACTGATGGCAGTAAAGCCTTGTTCTATGAAGGCGTGCACAGCTGGAGAATTCTTCTTCAGCCAAGGAGTCATGTCCAGGTCAGGATGCTTCTGCTGGAACTCCCACAGCTCCATCACGCCCTGCACACAGTTTAGATCAAGAGTCACAGCTCCATCACGCCCTGCACACAGTTTAGATCAAGATTCCATGACTTTGAGCACTTCAATAACCTTAACAATTATTCCTGGTTTGCTTAAAAAAAAAAAAAAAAAAAAAAAAAAAAATCAGCTAGAAACATTTGCAAAATACATTCCGGTAGATTCCAAATAAAGGGACCAATTTGTAAAGTTTTTGCAAAATGTCATTTTTGCAAAATGAAATTCAAGGACTTAAGTACTTTCCCAAGCACTATTTAAAAGGATACAATTCACTTTTAAAATGCCGTTTTTTTATTGAATATTTATGGCTTAAAAACCAATTTCCGACAATTAGTTACACTTTAGATTTGAATTTCAAGGCTTTTTAAGCACCTTGTTAAAAAAAATTGGCTGTTTAAGTAATTCCAGACCTTGACTTTTGTAAAGAATCAAGCACTTTAAGCACTCAAAGGAGCTTGTGCGAACCATGTTGATATTTTGAATAGTTTGAACATAAGAAAGTTCTGCATGTGGGTATCATGGACAATGAGAGCTAGCATGGAGAGGGTGGCTCTAGGATGATGGAATAAACTGTTGAGCCTTCCCGACGTGTCGTGGGCCTAACTTGAAACACCAGCGAAGGGAGGTACCAACTTGATAACCCTGGTGATCGGCTCTCACTGCCTGTCCATCTATACACACACATGTTGGGTGGTGGTCATTATGGGCCATGTGGTAGAGTTTGTAGCATCAGCGTCGTTAATGCTCACATGTTTTTGGGGCCGTTATGGGCCATGTAATACATTGTTCCATAGCATACGCATGTTAACTTTCTTTTGGCAATGGGATTGGTTTCGTCCTAGAGAGTACTTATCATTAGGGCACAAGTATGTTGTAGGATTTATAATAAAACGCATGTAGTATTGAACTGATAAAGCAGTAGATCAACTGACCTCTTTGGCAATTTGTGACTCCTCTTCGCCAGTTTGCGTGCGGATCTTCTTGAAGATTTCAAACACCTCTTTCGTTGCCCTAGGGTCCTTTATAGAAAAGGAGAAAAACGCTTTTAACTGGCATAGTGAACAAGCATAATGTAATGTGTACAATATACCGTTTGCTGACACATCCAGTCTTCATCCATCCGTGTGTTGACATACCAGGTTCCTTTGCCCCCTGTCGCTCATCGACTTCAACACCTTATTCAGGTAGGAGACCAGCGCAGACTCGCTAGTGTTGGCAATCAGGGTCAGGTGGTTCAGGATCTAGTCACACAACAAATAACAAGACTTGAAATTTCACGAAAACTATATATACTTTATGTACATATACCCATCATGTCTTATTCTTATTACTTGTATTATTGCACAAATGTCTTATTCTCATGATATTCTTATTGTATTATTGCACAATCGTTGCGGGCAAGACCCCCCGCATGTCACTGTATACTTGTATGCCGTGACAAATAAAACTCTTGACTAGACTATAATAGCATCATGTCATCTCAAGGAGATTGTGCTTAGTTTGTGCTTAGTTTGGTCAGTTTCCTCTTTCAATAAACAGATGTAGGCATTCTGCACAACGGCACTTTCGTGAAGCGATTGTGAAGTCCTCCAGGTTCCACAATCTGTTCCAAAATGAAACATGTACATCTTTGGCGGTATTGCCATATTATTATGATTTAACGTCAAGTCTCGAGCACCACATGCACACACACCGTTGGGCCGGCGAGGCGGCACAGAGTATATAGCAGGGTCTTGAGCGTGCGGAAGGGGTCGGACTTGAACTGGCGCAGCCTCTCTCTGGGGAAGACCCTCATAAAGTTGTGCAGGTCCAGCAGGATTGTGTCCAGGTTCAAGCTACCTATGGTCTCTGGGAGGAACTTGATCTTCCTCCATAGACACTGAAAAAAGATAAGCACAAGACTCGCCATGTAAACATTTCTTTAACCCTTTCACTGCAAAGGGTTAACTCTTTTTTAAACTGTAGTGTGGTAGTGAAATGGTTAACATTCTATAGTGTGGTAGTGAAAGGGTTAAAAAGGCCCCATCTGCAATTCCTTTTTGACTATATGAATGTGGGGTATTTTCACATGCATTCTTTGAAGGTTTTATGTGTAGATGGAAAATAAGTTTGGGGTCAAATCAGAATACAAGTGTTTTACTTCAGTGTTCGCAAACATTAACAACATAAACTACAAAAAGAAAAACAGTGTTCGCAAACATTAACAACATCAACTACAAAAAGAAAAACCATGCTCATCTGTAGTCAAACAAAATCCTTGTTTCCATTAATTAATTTTTTTTGTGATGGGGCTACCCATTTGTTTAGTCAACATTAGTTTGGCCTTTTAAAAATCAGAAAGGTCTTTATTGCCAAGTAGTTTACACATACAAGACATTTTATTTGGTCGTTTTTGGTGCGACATTAACTGACAGACAATAAAATAAAAAGGTGGAATAAAATATAATATTAACTAAATTAAGATGGAAGCAATAGAATATAATTATGAAATAAATAGGCCAGGGCTGTACAACTAAAATAAAAAAAGGTGGAATAAAATGTGATAAAGTAAATTAAATAGAAGCACAATAGAATAGTATAATTATGGCTGGAACACAGGCACACAGACTGCTCCGAGCACAGCTTCATATGCCAGCATGTTAAGCCTCAAACTTTTCACACACTAGACGGTTAACCATCTGTAGTGTGGTAGTGAAAGGGTTAACCTTCTGTAGTGTGGCAGTGAAAGGGTTAAAAACATTCTCCTGGTTTCCCCAGAGGTGGGTTTTACCTTCATGACAAGGTCAGAGAACTTGGTGTCCCCGGAAGAGGACATGACGGACTCCTGAAGTAACAGCAGTAGGGCACTGAGAAGGAAAAGGAAAATGTATATTATAGCACTTTACAATTTTGTTCCTCACATTTGACCCATTCACTCACATCGACGGCAGAAGCAACCATGCAAGGTGCCACTGCCAATCTGCTCATCGGGTAGTTAGGGGTTAAGGGTCTTGCTAAAGGACACTTCCGACAGGCAATCGAACCGGGAACCTCCGGATTACCAGACGACTGCTCTACCTCCCGAGCCACAATGACTTTGTTTGAATGCTACATCAGAAACAGAGCGGTGGACTAGTTGGTTCACACCTGAGTAGGTTGGTCTGCTCCGCCTTCTGGAAGAGGCGTCCCAGCAGCTTGTTGACAGAGTGGATGACCTGCGGTCCGTCCTGCAGCGCCTCCACCCTGGGGTCCAGCAGCACCGTCAGCAAGCCCGCCACCAGGTCCTTCAGCACCGCACAAGAGGCCTGGAGTGCCAGCCGCTCGATCCCCAGCATCTAGGAAGAGAGAGAGCCGGTTAGCTACCAACCAGACCACAGCTTCATAATTTTATTCCATTTACGGCAGACCAGAGCCGGAGACATCCCAAACAGGTTACACACACGTACAACAAACAACGTTTTAATCACTGTAGGTATATATATATATATATTAGGGATGTCAGATATTATCGGCATTAAAATGTGATATCGTAAAATATCTGTATAGTTTCTTTTCTTTACATTTCTATAACCTTTATTTACCCAGGCAAGCAAGTAGGAACAAATTCTGATTTTATTTATTGTCAAAAGTATGCATAATGTTGTGTTAATTCCACAACAAGAGATATGTAATGTTAATTACCTGAAATTATTCAATTTTTTTGGGGGGGAAACCCTGCATATATCGGTATCGGAAATTAAGAGTTGGAAAATATCGGTATAGGTAAAAAAGCCAAAATCAAGAATCCCTAATATATATATATATATATTAGTGCCGTCAATCGATTAAAATGTTTAACTCGATTAATCGCATTAACAACTTTGGACGCAACAAGGCACTTCCTCAAACAATGAGCTTGGCAAACATCACAGTACTGCATAAAAGTGGTAAGGATCCACTAGACTGTTCATCATACAGACCTATAAGTCTTTTAGATCATGATTATAAGACTATCACCAAAGCATTAGCGAAAAGACTTGAAACCATCACGGCGAAATTGGTAAACCCAGATCAGGCTGGATTTGTTAAGGGAAGATATGCTACCGATAACATCAGAAGGTTATTAAATATAACCAATCATTTGAATCTAAAACAGAGGCCCTCTCTACTAGGGCTGGGCGATATAACGATAAATATCGCAATATATTTTAATAATCGATATCGAAATAAATAAATAGATTTTTTTTTTTTTTATACTTTTTTTTTTTTTTCCTGCAAGAGGGCAGTTTTAAAACCAGAGACAGTGGACAGACTTGTCTTTCTTGCCTGCAACTTAAAGTAATGGCTTTGCTTGTCCAAATGACAATACTGACCAAATTCAGATTTCTTTTTCTCTTGTCCATTTATTTTGTTTGCTTTCTAATTTAAAATACATTTTGAAACCGTCTGTACACAGTAGGCTATGTGTGCTAGCAGAACTAGACTCCAGTCACGAGTCACAGTGCACATGTGCGGTGGTTTGTCCACCAAAAAAGCGCCAAAAGATCGAAAATTAACGAGCAGAGCCAGAACTGTTCAACTCCTCTGGAGCCACAGCCAGCAGAGAAGCCGGTTTACTTTAGCTTTTAAACCAGCTGCAGCCTGAGAACTGGAGTGTGAGGGGATGTAACACTAAAGATGGCGGCAATGACAAAGAATTGCTGCAAAATAAACATACATCTGTTGTAAAAAATTTTTTTTTTATACTTATAACAATTCGATAATTATCGATAGAGAAATTAAATAAAATTATCATATCGTTATCGCGATATGATTTTTTTCTATATCGCCCAGCCCTACTCTCTACTCCTATCTCTGGATGCAGAGAAGGCTTTTGACAGAGTCGAGTGGAACTTTCTTTTTAACGTGTTGCAAAAACTTAATATAGGGTCAAATTTTATCCAGTGGATTAAAGCAATTTATCAAACTCCAAAAGCAGCAGTTATTACTAATGGCAATACATCTGATCCGTTTCTCTTAATGAGAGGAACAAGACAGGGGTGCCCAATGTCAAGCTCATTATTCGCAATAATAATATAAATTTTGGCTGCATCTGTACGAGACAACATTAACATAAAAGGAGTGTATATCGATAAGGTTGAACACAAAATATCTTTATATGCTGACGACATTGTTCTATACATTGAGCAACCAGAAAACTCCTCATTACATCTGTTGTGAAGGGCCAGATTAAAACTGAGAATCTACCTTTATTGTTTGATATACTTTGTATATTATTTATATATACACGGAATATCCCTTTACCTGCATTCAAACCAGAGTAATATTCGCTCTCCTTATTGGACAGCGCCCCAGGCGCCACCTCGCAAGCCCCCAACGTCAGGTTCAAAGACAAGTTCAGGCATGTCAGAACATGCCCGGAGACAGCGTATTGATCCCAGACAAGGACTGCGGTTTGGGACTAGATAATCACTTAAGTGTATATATATACAGCGCAAGGTGCGCACAGCAGTACCTTACCCCACCTTACCCCGATCACCTGCTTGTCCATCAAAACAAGCCAACGTAGTTCATCGTGGTGAAGTGAGCAACCGTGCGTTGAGAACATGTGCGAATAGAATAGTAAAGTGTCAGAGTTTAATGCAGTAACGTCAAGTTCGACCTAATCTAATGTGAAGTAAATAGTCGTTCATTTATTGTATATCGTGCGGCCACAGTTCGTTCGTGTGTAGCATTACCCAGCGGTTCGTCGTGTTTTAGCTAGTGTACCTTAGCCAGGGTGTGTGGCCTAAATACGTCGCCCACACCCGAGGAGGCCTAGTCGGAGAACCGTTGGACATGTGCACAGGAGAACCAGCGTCGGCGATTGCAGAACCATTACTGGTTGGATTATATTGATTTGGAACGTGTTACCCGGAGAAGAGCCTCGTTGATTTCCACTATCGTTTGGGATTCAACCTCGTGAGGATTACCACTCGGGCTGGCCTCATGGACAGAGGCTGGCTAGCTGTCATCAGTGCTATCGAGCATTTGGATTACAATTATTGCTTTGCTGCTGATCGTTGGATTTACAAGGACCGACTTCTGTACGTGGAGTCCCTTTATTCCTCATTGAATCAGACCGAGTATCCGAACATTCCTCTACCCTCTAGGCCTTACAACCCCGGAGGGAACCCAGTGTCTCCAGGCGGTACCAGCGTTGCCTTCTACAGTTGCTATTATACGACCGGTGGCATCAACTTAGACCCATCGTAGGATTCCTGCTATTCTTAGTGACTCATGCTATGACTGACTTTACGCATATTCTTCGCCATACAAGCGCGACCCTAATTCTCATTCTGTAACCTAATGTTGCATAATAATAAAATACCCTCAAATACTATTTCTTTGTCAATGCCGTGTTCTTGTGAGTGTTCACCATCTATATTCGATGTACTGTCTGGCCAGTAATTAAAGTACATAACTAGCAGTGGTTTAATCTATCACAATCTTTAATACAGTCAGGGTTTTGTAACCCCTCAGTTACAACATCTGTATAACACAATCGAACAATTTGGAAAGTACTCAGGATACAAGATAAATTATAATAAATCTAATGCATGTCTCCTACATATGAAACCAACAAAAGAAATGCAGAAATCCTACCCATTTCGATGGTCACCAGGAGGCTTCAAATACTTGGGAGTACACTTTACACCGCAATTAAATGATTTATTTGAAAAAAAATTACACTCCTCTTACAATTGAAATTAACACAGATCTAGGTAGATGGGACAAACTACCCCTATCCCTTCTAGGAAGGATAAACGTCATCAGGATGAACATCCTTCCGAGATTGAACTCTTTCAAAATGTACCCTGCTACCTATCTATAACATATTTTAACATATTGAATAAACGTATCTCAAAATTTATTTGGTCCAATAAAAAACCAAGGATTAAATTACTGACTCTTATGAAACCTGAGTCCATGGGTGGTCTAGGTCTTCCCAATCTCCAACACTACTACTGGTCAGCCCAACTTCGAACTATAGTATCATGGTCATTGGGAGGACCAGACTCACACTGGATACAGATAGAAGCGGGACAGGTTGATCCTTTACCTCTAAACTCTTTTTTATAAAGAATTTTGACAAAATAGAAAATATAAAGCAATATTTCACGGTTGTGAATACCCTATCTGCATGGAAAGATTGCTCGAAAAAGTTTGGCATAACTAAATGCATCTCTGTTTATTCACCTATTCATCAAAACCCTGACCTAAAAAAATATTTTCATTCAACTGATATAAACAAGTGGAGACACTTGGGGGTAACTCAACTTAAAGACCTTTTTCATAAAAACTGGAAATTAAAAGCATTTCAGGAGCTAAGAGAAGAATACAACATTCCTAACTCAAATTCTTAAAATATATGCAAATTCAAAGCACTTTAAGTTCACTTACTAAAGAAAACAAGTTAAGCTTTGAAATGACAGAATTGGAAGAAAAACTAACTACCTCATCCACAATTAAAGGTATCAGTGAACTATATGAAATTCTAACTAATGAATGCCAAACAGTCTTCCCAGCTCTATTAAGATGCTGGGAGACGGACCTGGCAACGAAATTTGAAGAAAACAATTGGCAAGATATCTGTGATCGAACTTTCTTTCCCTTTACAAGCAATAAGATCAAAGAAAGTAATTTCAAATTTATTCATAAATTCTACCTTACTCCTGTAAAAATGCACAAAATCTCGAAAGAAAACTCACCAAATTGCCCAAGATGTAAAATTAAAGAAGGAACATTTCTGCATATGTTCTGGCAATGTAGCAAATTGAAGCATTTCTGGAACAAGATCCACTTATTTACTAAATCTGTCATGGAGTTGGAATTTGAGTTATCACCATGTGTCTATCTATTAAATAATATAACAAACTGCCACTTAGACCAAAAGAAATGCAGACTGTTGGTATACATAACATATTTTGCAAAGAAATGTATACTTCTTCTATGGAAAAATGAAATCGCACCAACATTCAATATGTTCATAGAACAAATATCTCAGTTTCTTCCCTTAGAAAAGATAACGCTTGAAAAGCACAACCAGGGTCACTTATTTCAAGAACTTTGGAATCCACTCTATACTCAACTGGAAACTCATAATGTAGTCCTATAAATGTGTCATATCTAAATAACAGACGTGGAGTTTTAGCAGATTAGATTAGCTGATCTGTTGAGGCTCTTTGTCTGTGTATAAGTGCCTGGTTGCCTGCGCATAGCTGTCAAACCCTGCCCCCACGGGGTCGGGTCTGGGAAAGGGAGCTGAACACGCAGCGGCCCGGACCCTTCTCTGTCGGAGTAGCCATCGATAAGCGGGTGTGAGCAACTGGGTGCTATAAAATGTCACCGTTTACAATACGGACATTTGCACTTTTATTCCTTATTCACTTATGATTTACCTACTGTCCCTTTATTTTTATTATTATTATTTTCTTTTTTTTGTTGTCTAATTGTTTATTTGTGTGTATGTGGGCAAGTGTATGTGTGTATGTATGCCTGTATACGCGTGTGTGCGCATGTACGTGTGTGTATGTCCCAGTGTGTGTGAGTGAGAGATGGGAGAATGGATTGAGTGGGGAGCACAAGGAAAATTGTTAAAAATTGTTCATGAGTGACACTGAACATTCTGTAGATCTGTCGATTGAATGTGAAACCTCATGAAAAATAAAAAGATTTAAAACGATTAATCGCATTTTCTTTCTACCTTAAACGGATCTTTTTCAAGTTCCAAGTTTTAATACTCTTGACATGAGTCAACAAATGCTTGCTTTAAGCAGCCATTTAACACAAAAGGATGACCCTCATGCATTGCAAATTTGCATCAAATTCAAAACAGAGTGATGCACAAAATAATAATTTAAAACAATGAATAAAGTGTGCATGAAATAAGGGTAAGGGAAAGAAAACGTTCACCCACACAAGGGCTGAGTAATCACACACCCCCCCCTCTCACTCTCCCAGCTCTCTTTCCCCTTCCTCATCTCTCACCCCCCCTCTCTCTCACACACACACACACTTCAGAAACAAACATAGTATCAATGAGAGCATCAATAATACACCCGAGTGAAGTCTAGTATAAAAAAAAAAAAAAAAAAAACGTAAAAGGTAATCGTGAGTTAAAAAAAAATAGTGGCGTTAATAGAATCGGGCGACTTTGACAGGTGATCTTGAGGAGCATTGCAGACGAGTCAATTTAAACTCTCCCCTATATTCACTACCAGACTATAATGTACTACAGTATGTCTGTAGTGTGGTAGTGAAAGGGTTAATGTCACAACCTGCACTAAGAGCAAAGGGCTCTTTCAGCAGCAATGGTACTCGACATGCTATTCACTACTCTGTTAGGACAGGGGTTCCCAAACTTCTCAGGCCGCGACCCAAAAATAACGGGGTCAGAGAGCCGCGACCCCCACTATTATAGGAGGTAAAAAAAAAATTATAAATGGAAATTTATGGTTGAAACAGGCACACGTTCAAACGCACACACTAATAAGCATTGGAGGCTTTTAACCAGGGCCAAACTGGGGAAATCATTCAGGCCAGGAAATATAGTGCAAAATATAGCCCCATTCAGGCCACTTTTTAAGCAGGGGGTCTGGGGGCTAGCATATGTATGATTAGCAACAACACTGATTGTGATGGATTTTCAGTTTTTTGTAATGTCAGATTGAAAATAATACAATCTTTTATTAAACTTCAGCCCTGATCATAACACTACATATTAATTTTATAATTCTAACCCTTTAAATGCCAGTGTGTGTGATGGCATATATTTGCAATATATCAAATGCAAAGTAGATTTGTCTGGGGGGGATTATTACAGGCTAGCATGTGCCAATGATTAGCAACAACAGTTTTTTGTAAGGGTCCCGCCTCCACCAATCACATGCGGCTCCTTTTGTGTGTGTGAGAGCAAGAGAGAGACCCAATCCATTATTATTATTATAATTATAGAGAGAGATACCGTACTTTTCGCACTATAAGCCGCACCGGACTATAAGCCGCAGCAGCTAAATTGAATGATGTGTACATATATAAGCCGCACTGGACTATAAGCCGCATGTGTTTTAATGTTTAATTACCATATGTAAGGAGTGGAGCCTGCGGCTTAATTTGACTCAACACGGGAAACCTCACCCGGCCCGGACATGGAAAGGATTGACAGATTGATTGCTCTCTCAATTCTGTGGGTGGTGGTGCATGGCCGTTCTTTTATTGAGCTTTAAGTTCCCACCTCTACAGAGAACGACTCCCATTGGGACACAATACTGTTGGACAAATAACAAGAATTAACTCATTTGTATTAAGTTTAGCAAATAAGGGAACAGATAAATAACATTTCAATGCAGTAAAAAAAAGCAATATTTTGATTTTCGGGTTTTGTCCACATATAAGCCGCACCGTTATATAAGCCGCAGGGTCGAAAAATGGGGGAAAAAGCCGCGGCTTATAGTCCGAAAAGTACGGTAGTTCTCCAACTTGTGCGAGTTGCAGTGACCTCCTGGTTGTTCCCCACCTAGGTTATCTAACTATTGCGCTGCTGCAACTAGAAACACTGTCCTGGCCTGCTTCTAAGTTCAGTGGTCTGACTGCAAAAATAAATAAATAAAATTGTTTCCCTTTTAAATATTTTTTTTGTATGAGTCTATTCAATCCGTTTAAACCAATGGGGGTTTTCTTCACAGTTGCAGTTAAAGATTAGGCTACACTAATATTATAGTATAAGATGTCACCATCACTTTCATACCAACCTTATTGGATTATTTATGAATATAACTCTTTTAATCAGATTAATCACTTTAAATATATATATATATATTTTTGTTATAGAGTAAATTATTATTATTTTTTAAAGCTTCAATAGAAGCTTTGAATGTTAAAAAATGACATTCGGTTAGTGGCGAGTGCCTTGCCCACTGCGCCAATCAGCCGCCCCACGCTCACCTAGGATTTGACTTGATTAAACAAAGCAGTCGGGGCAATGGCAAGCCGAAAACGGTTGCAAGTGTTACACTTTACAAAGCTAGACGCAGACAACGCTCGCTGCAATATTATATACAGTATATATTAACAAATTGTTCTAAATAAATAATAAATTATTTGAAGTTTTGAATTCTCTTTTACAACTGAGGTAGGTAGATTACATTTTTAGAGACTAAAGTACCGAAAAAAGGAACAGTTGGGTACCGGTTCAAATGTGAAGGTACCCAACCCGTGACAACATGAGGGGGGGTAAATAAATAATTCAGTGCCAATCTACGCCTACAACAAGAGGGCACCGAGTTGCACCCATTTCACAGAGGAATATTTGAGCAGAGCAGCCACCAATTTCAGGCCTCTTCTTTGTCCACAGTATACTCACAGTCAGCATGGTGCCCATGATGCAGGTGTAGAGCTTGGGGAGGTCTTGCTTGGGCTGGTGGCCCGTGAGTCTGTTCTGCACGAGGCCCAACTGGAGGCAGGCGGCGGCGAGGAACTGGTCGACGTGACCCACCATCACGTCACACGACGGGCCGTCCCGGATCATCATTTTGTCAATCTACACACAATGAGGGGGACATGTGAGATGGCTCACACACTGTGTCGTGTGTGTAGAGGACATGGCATGCCGGTGTGTGTTGGATGTATACCTGTGTCAGGGCCTGTATGCTGCTGTCGATGTCTCCAGAGGCAAACTGAGTTATAGCCAGGTGGAGAGTGGCGGCTACGCTTGCGTGGAGATCTTTAGGGGGAAGTGGTTGGGCTCTGGTAATGAAACTGAGACAGGAAAAAGGATTAGTGTCTCAACTTAGAATCTCAAACTTTTAGAGATTCATCAGACCAGCAGTATTGTCATCTACACCCAAATTTTGATCGCCATGCCTCTTTTGGGGGAAAACATCTCGGGGAATAAATAGTGTTTATTCATAAACTATAACTTTAAGGGATATAAAAAAAATCATATTGAAGACCATCAAGGCAGATAGTCATTACATCTTAGTTGTAAGTCACTGAGATTCATAAGCGTAATATTAAAGGTAATTATAAATGGCCTTTTCCAGTGTTTAGCATTGTATCCTAGCAATTGGGGATTATATCAATGTGGTCTGTGTCGTTAATTATCATACAGTCTAGTCTCGAGTTCACGAGATCTTCCCTCACTCAACTAAGCTGTTCTGATTTGACGGTATTGCTGACGTGAATAAGGTACTGATTTGCAGTAACGCCCCCTCTATGGTTGTAGCGCATAGTGTAACCCGACACTTCCTCAAACGGGTTTTGACAGAGAGGCCGAGAACGGGCGAGCGAGAGAGAGAGGGACCGGCGGGACCGTGCATAAGTGTGTAAATGTGTGTGCACCATCTCTCTCCCTCGTCGGAGCATTTACACACAAACTTGACTGCGTGTGTGTCGGGACGCATCTCTCTCGTATGTATCACGCTGTGTGGGTGACTGTCACCGAAAGCGCTTATGGGCGGAGCCCATCCAATAACAGCCTGAAATCCTGAGGTTGAAAAATTATGCTTTTGAGTACTTCATTAGAAATATAAAACAATGCATTTTTTTTAACAAATGAAAAAAGAAAAAAAAAAACACACTTCCATAGACTCACAGGAATTGTGTAAAGTTGCCCAAATAGTGCAGGGAATAGCAATGCATGTCCCCTTTAAGTCACTGAGATTCATAAGCGTAATATTAAAAGTCCAGGTAAGGAAATTAGGAAACATCCTACACCCGACTGATGTTTTCAGGCCCATTTCCCCAGTGGTGTGATGCCCAGTGGAGGCCAGTGTTGGAAAGAAATTGCTTGACTTAAGATGATCCAGCGGAACGCTTACATTTTTGGAAACGTTTCATTAGTGCGAGTGTTTATACAGGAAAAATATAGCGGTCAATAGGAACCATGTAAGTTTTCCTCAAAAGTAGGCAGGGTTGCGCAAAAAAATCCCAGGTGTGCCGGTCTGATGAATGCGGTTATCAGACGTAATTTTAACATGGTGGCATGCACACACTATAAATAATGTTTTTTATCTTTAGATGACAATTGAAGCTAGATTTATATCAATACCAGTGTGGCAGCCTAATATTATAACCATTTCCAAGCATACATTGTGCTCAAACACCAGCTGCTTCCAGGGTCATGCGCTTCTCCGTTAGATAAACAACATAATCTACATATCATATGTACGTTTTTTTTCCAAGATGGGCAGTTTTGGGCACTGGAACACATCAAGCTCATAATTCAAATTACATTTTCCAATTGGGAACTTCCGACCTCAATACTTTGAATGGACTGTCAGACGAGTCATCAGCTGGATCTCAGTCCCTGGACCTAAGACACTAGAAACATCATATCCAACTGCTTAGGAGACCCTATGGTCTGGGAATGCAACGCTACCTGGAGGGCAGCTGAACAGAACAGCGTCAACTACTCAAGAGATGGGGAGAGTGAGCAAAGGAGCAACCACCATTATATCTCTAATGAAGACGAAATAGGTGGCGCCGAATTTGCCTCCAATGGCGCACTAGTTGCAAGACCGCATCTGGTCTGTCGTGTAGATGGGGAACTACTCTCCCTAGATTACTCTGTTGAGGCTCAGAATGTGTGCGCGTGTGTCTTACTCGGGCTCCACGTCGTCAATTTGCACCAAGTCCGGTAGCTCGCAGACGGAAGGAACGCAAAGGTCGCCGAGCAGGTCTTGATCAAGGGAGAATTCGGCTGGGGTGTTGGCAGGCGGGGCCTCGCGCTGGGCCACCAGAGCATGTGAAGCGGCCCCAGGGTGGGCGGGAGGGACCCGGTGTGCCTTCTCCTCCACCTGCTTGGGGGCCGGGGCCGTCTCTTTGGCTGAACGCTTGATCCTCTCCTCCAACATGCTCATATCCTTCTCGGACAGCTGGGGAAAGAAACTATGGTTATTAAAGTCTCTCCTTGTACATGTGTGTGGGGCGCTGGCACACGGGCACAGAGAGCACATATGACGAGTCAACATATAACATATCATGGCAGTTAGGATACCTATGTACACTGCACTCATGTATACTTTACTTCCTCAATAGTGTATGGCTGTCAAAATTAATGCTTTTAATCTAGATTAATCTATGGAGTGAAAAATCTTCAATAAACTGTATTCAAAGAAAGCTATTAAAATAGTCTGTATTGATTTTACATTAATTCCATGATTTTACTCAAGTAAATATCTGTTACAAGCTTTGGTCTCATGTAGAAAAATGCTATTTTTAATGTAGATTAATTACAGAAAGTGAAGTTGAGATTAACTAGTTAGATTTTTTTTTATCTATGGACAGCACTATTTATTGTAACATAATATAACTGACCCTCATCTGCACCTTTGATTACACTGCCTACTTCCTAATTTTTACTGTACTATAATTGTATTGCCTATATTTATGTCTTCTACTATTACCATGCCCATATCTGTACCTCCCCCATGCTGCCTGGATTTCCCCAAGTGGATCAATAAAGGAATATCTCCTCAACAGTTCAAAACAGCCAGAGAAAGTGCTTTTCAGAGACATGAAAAGGCCAA
Organism: Notolepis coatsorum; assembly: GCF_963971535.1. Lineage (NCBI taxonomy): Eukaryota > Metazoa > Chordata > Actinopteri > Aulopiformes > Paralepididae > Notolepis > Notolepis coatsorum. The sequence continues at coordinate 96,003,364 of NC_140167.1, read as the reverse complement.
ACTACAAGGTTTTCATGTTACGACGTTAACATGACGAGGAGAAAAGGAAAGCAGTGCAGGGCTCAGTGTAGATGTAGAAGCTGCGAGATGATGTCATACATTGCCGATCAATTTGTAGACCTGCTCTCCGCATGCCTTGTAGACCACCACCACGGTGTTGAGGGCTGCATTGCGTACAGACGTGTCCCTGTCTCCAATGTGCACTGCGATCTCCTTGAGTGCTTTGGAAGCGGTAGGCTGATAGACGGAGACACCAAACTGCTCAATGAGACAGCCTATCTCCTCCAGGCACTCTGAACAGAGAGAGGGAGAGAGAACATGCAGTACAAAACATTAAAAACACATAATTTGGTACGCAGCATTTCCAATATTAGACAGTGGTTCGGGAAGTAGAGCAGTCGTCTGGCAATCCAGAGGTTGCCGGTTCGATTCCCGCTACTCCCGGGCAGCTTGTCAAATTGTCATTGAGCAAGACACTGAGGGGGCTTTCTCACTAGGCATCCGGGGACGAATCGGAGCATGATCGCCCCAAAAGTAGTGTAATGAGAATGCTACGTTCCGTCCCCGGGGACGGGTAATCGGGACCACTTGAAAAGGTGGTTTGGGGAGCGAATCAGCGTCCCCGGGCACAGAACGATTGCAAATGTGAGCACAACTGCACCAAAACACGGAAGAGGCTTGCTGTAATAAGTGCTTCTGTCCGAGTTGAGTTCTAACCTGCTTGCCCAGAATAGAGTTGTATTCATACTACAATTTAAAATTATTATTTAGGTCCGTTTGGGATAAGTCTATAAAGCTGATCCAACGAGGGAAGCTGCAATTATGTCTTTTCAGATGCTAAGATTGTGATAAGATATGTGCCCTCTCATACCACCTTAACGCGCCGTGTCCACTCGCTAAACTCACTTCTCACGCTTCGCTCTTCCTCCAAACGTAACAAACGCGCAGCTCTGTCTCTGGGCATGCGTGCGTTAAGGCTGTTCCCAAAACCCGTTTTTGGGATTCGAACTTCCGTCAGGGTTTTTCCGAACAGATGTTCGAACCTTCGTTTTTAATTTTTTTTTTTATAAATATCCTCAAACTAAATCCTCAATTTGAATAAAGTGATTAAATTAGTCTCTAATGAATATAACTCAGTTTTTAATACTATAATATTAGTGTAGCCTAATCTTTATCCATTCTACAACTGAAGAAAACCCCCATTGGTTAAAAACAAATTAAGAATTCAAATGTTTATTTAGAATTCGAATGCCAACGTAACGAACGAAGGTCCGAATGTTTGGGCTCAGCCCTAGCGTGCATGCATGTGCGTGTACATGACGCAAGTTGGGCGAGTGTGTGCGTGTGTCCGAGAGCCGAGGGAGAGATGAGAGAGAGAGAAGTGCTGCCGGTAAAGCACGTCTCATTCCATCTCATTTGATCCCGAAATGCTTTCGCAGAGAGCGAAGAGCAAAGAAGGAGCGCCAGCTATAGCAAACCAACTAGGCGCATACCGCCACCTGCTGTATCGGGGTGTTGCTCCCTCAAGTGTGCTCGGGGACGAAACCAGATTGGTAGTGAGGAAGCTGGCCAGCGGGGGAGTGGGGACTATCGTTCTCGAGGACGGAACGGAGGCAACTGTTCCTAATGAGAAAACGCCCTTAACCCCCAATTGCTCCCGATGACCAGGTTGGCACCGTGCATGGTTGCCTCCGCCATCGGCGTGTGAGTGAAGGGTAAAAATGTGATAAAATTTGCGAACGCTTAAACTATATCTTAAATTATGGCTATGGGTCTAATGCACCCGTCGCTTATCAATGACTTGCTTGCAGTCAACATGTATAAAACGGATTGTTTTTTCATGGTACATTTCAGTTTTGAACAAGAGTATAGTTTGAGATTTCTAGTAATTCCAGAGAAATCAGTGATAATAGCTCTTTAGTGGAATACACAAAACACGTAGTCATTTTTCAGCTGATTTATGAATAGTTTTCAAATAAACGCTAGATTATCGATAGTATATGTGTCTTTATGCACGCTAGAGAAGCAGGCTGAAAAATCGATTATCCGTGCCTTGCTCGGCACACTCCGATTGTGGAGGAAAAAAAATCTGATTAACCCAATACTGGTCAAATAGAGTCCTTACCTCACATCACATGTTCTGCAAAAAGATTAATCCAATTACTGATCGCCATTCCAAATATTGATCACGTTTATTGATCCAACGTTATAGTCCAAAACACATAATCGACCCTTCTCCCAGCCTCGCCAGTGAATGTGATAACACGATACTGCTTGCCCGAGAAGGGAAACCCCGGACCGGAGTTTTTCTGATGCAGTCCAATCCAATGATGTGCAATACCATCCGGGAGACGATAGGCGGCGGTATTTGCCCTTTGCGAGCTCAGACCCATTCCCAATGATAACGTCAGGCTGGATATCGCTAATAAAAGAAATAACGATTAAAACCAGAGTTTTCTTGGCACACAACGCATGGCGAGTTAACCCGACTAATCGTGGTTGGCCCTGAATTAGTTAAAGGGGCAAATAGAGTTCAGTCCATTATTTCTTGGGTCAGGCAATACAGGGTTAAGTTCACAATCCCATGGTCGTTTCTATACTGTAGTTGAGGTGATTACTTTTACAGAGTGAAATTGTAAAAATTAAACCAATCCAGTTTGCGAGGACCGCTTGGAACCCCTTGAGGACTTGTGGGGGTCCCCGAATCTCCACTCACCAGCTCTCTGTTTGGAGTTCTTGGACTTGGTGCCCTCCATGAGCAAGGGGAAGATCTTGCTGGCAGGGTAGACCTTACACAGCATGCCCATGATGCCCCGCACATCCTTCCTGACCACGTCCTTCGACTCGCCCATCTGCAGGGGAGGGAGAGAGTGCCAACAGAACCAACAAACATGCGGCCGAGTCAATGGAGATGAGCCACTGCCACCAGCAACTCGACTGATAGTCATTTAAAATAAAGTTCAGTCTGTTCATCTTACTTCAATCATTTTTATTGCAGAACATGGTATTTTCTCAAGCAGACAGATGTCAACACTAATCTGTGTTGCATGTACCTGACAAACTGAACTGTTTGTATTACAGTCATATTCCAACTTAACTGAATGCACATGTGTGGACTACTGTACTATTACAGGTATTGAAATAAACAATGCAACTTCCTTATACATTCTATTTAATAAATAATTAAATATAGATACTTGCCGTCCCTGTATCGATACAGTATCGCCACGCAAAGTATCGCGATACTACTACGTATCGATATTTTCCCCCACCACTAACTGATAAGTCATTTAAAATCACAATATCATGAGATTTTCATTATCGTGATCGCAAAAACGTACAATAGCAGCGTATGGGCTGGTATTGACGGTCCACCCACTATACAGACCTTGAGGACCAGGTAAGGGATGAAGGCGTTGGCTTCCGAGTCACTCAGGTGGTAGTCCTGTCTGCTGAGCGAGACGAAGAGCAGCTTCAGAAGCTCCAGGGCCTTCATCAGCACGCTGGTGTTGGTGTCAAAGAAGCGCAGGGTGAACCACTTGAGGACCAAGTCCAAGCAGGACAAGATGGCCTCGTTCTCCGCATCCAGATGCTGGTGCAGGTTCAAAAGAGGGAAGAGGAGTCAGTCGCACTAATATATACAAGATCACTCAGAAAAACATTCTGCCCTTTCATATGTTGAAAGATTGGACACATTCCCATTATAGAGCTCTGAACACATCTCATCTCAATACTAAATACTTAAAAAAATATTAAGAATGGGAGTGGTTCTTGTATAGTAAATAGATGGATACAGCAAGATAGCATAAGGACATATGTACACTACAATACTATACTATAAGGACATATTGTATAGCATAGTATTGTATAGTAGTGTACATAAGACCCAGTGCCTCATCCGTAGCCAACACTGTATTGCACTATCGCAGGACCTTAGCATGTCTTTTACCATGCATTTAAAAAAAAAAACTTAAATGTACATTATACCCGTTACGTGTTATTCTTATTACTTGTATTATTGCACAATCGCTGCGGGCATGACCACCCGCATGCCTTGTATGCCGTGACAAATTAAACTCTTGACTTGATCAGAAATCCTAAATAAAGTGCCGTACTAATCGACCACAGGAGAAAAGGTAAATTACATAAGTTATATTATAATATATTACGTATTGTATTTTATTGTATTGTACGTATTTTGTCTTCCGACGAAACCTTGCATGATTAATCTCACCATGGGAGCATAATATACAGTGTGTGGATATCCTTCTTTGATGCAACTAAACGTTGTATCCAGCACCACCAGTGGAATGGTTGAGTGTGCGTACAGTACATTTCCTCTGACTGCATCATCTAAAATACTGAGTAAAAAAAAAAAAAAAAAAACACAAATACGACGCAAGCTCAGTCCTACAGTCTACAGAGAAGGAGCTGTGAAACGCATGCCCGATTCTAGAGGAGTAGGGGGGGGGGGGCAGAGTCAGATGGCCCCCGTGCACATGGCGTGTCCCCAGATGAGGTCGGGACGCGTGTACCGGTTCCGCAACAGTAAGTGACTTCCGGGTAGGCCTGATTGGCCCCGACAGGCACGTGACGCGGCAAACTCAGGACGCGCAACGAGGCTGCTGAGAGCTGTCGCGCGGAAATAGGCTGTCTATTGCCATTCTCTAACACAAACTCTAACCTTAACCAGCTCCTTAACAGCGCCTAAACTTAACCGTTCTAACCTTAACCAACTCCGAAACAATGCCTAACCTTAACCTTAACCATAACCATGCCTAACCTTAACCATAGAAAGAATATTGCCATTCTCTAACACAAACTCTAACCTTAACCAGCTCCTTAACAGCGCCTAAACTTAACCGTTCTAACCTTAACCAACTCCGAAACAATGCCTAACCTTAACCTTAACCATGCCTAACCTTAACCGGCGAAAGAATACACGTTAAAAAAAAAATCACGTTAAAAAAAAAAAATTCGATGGGATTCGAACTCGTCAACAACGGACCGCAGGATCGCAGGACCGCTGCTCTGCGAGGTGAGCTAAAGCGCTGAATGAAAGTCATAGCGGATTTGGACGGTTACATCATTCCGCAAGCTCTGCCGCGCGGCAGAGAAAGTTGCGCGTCACGTGCCTGTCGGGGCCAATCAGGCCTACCCCGGAAGTCACTTACTGTTGCGGAACAGTTACACGCGGTCGGGACGGGGCGCCTGTGCAACTGCAACCAGCGCCCAGCGCCCCGACAAGAGTGCAACTCATCACTCTCGCACCCCTCCCCCACTACATCAGTGTGTGCCGTTTGAACACCCAGGGTTGTGCGTCCTTCCTTACCTCAATCATGGCGTTGATCGCTTTGATGTGGTGCTGGAAGTCGGGGTGGAAAAGTTCCTCCAGCAGCCACTTGGCAACACAGGGAGCCATCTGCGTCTTCAGCTGCTCTATGTATTCGTCACGAAGAGCGGGGAAGTTCCAATTCAGTACCTGAAACACAGAGAGTAGGAGCCTTTTGGACGAGTCAACTGTGAGCACATAAAGCTTTAATGTCCTACACACTTAAAATAGTGTGCATTGGACATTTTAGTAAATATCTTCCTGCCTTGGGCGATAAGGTTTTTAATGTTAAAAGAGGGTACTTGTTAAACACAGAATTGTGTTGCCGTGTCTTGCGTTTGGTTTGGAGTTAAAGTATAATCATTAAAGTCTTAAAATCCTGTACACGGCTGCAAGGAAGTGAAATCAACGCCTGGATTACGTCTCAGTGCAACGTATGGCTACACACCTTCAAGCTCTTCTCGTCTTTGATGCGCATCTCTTTCCTGTTGGGCACCAGGATGAAGAGGGGCCCCGTCTTGTCCTCCTCTTCCTTCCCCGGGGCCTTCTTCCCTGCAGCGACAGTCTTGATTGATTGATTGAAAACTTTATTAACAGATTGCAGAATGGGTACAATACAGTACAGCTCAATACACACAATTGTTAAGGGGATGCAGACCAGAGAAAGACTTTCGTCTTGTTTACACCAGGGTCCCCCATTTTCAATTCATCAGGACATATATGACATACATGACATACAGATAGTCAGTACTGCTACATCTATACATTTATGACATACCAGATTTGCAAATACAGTACTGTTTGTGATACAGAAGGAGTCAAGAAAAGGGAGTATATACATTTGACGTAGAAACTGTACATTGGAGGAGGTTGGGTGGGGGGGGTTGGGTACACTGGGATATTGACAACCATACTGGTGAACGGAAGGAATGACCAGAGGGAGAAAGGGATGAAAACCAAAGCCAAGCAAAAAATAATAATAATAATCTTCAGTCGGTTGAGTCAGAGTTCGATATAGTCATCGTGAACAGTATAGAGACTCATCCTTCGCCGTGTGTGGAGAGATGAGAAGGTAGAAACCACACCCAGAGTGCGAGAAGACACCACAAGCCTCACCTCTACCACGTGACAACACAAACAAACTGGTTAACCAAAGTGAAAGAAAATTTAAGTGCACTGCCATCAGGTACCCGTCTGCGTGCGTTCGCCTCTCCTTTGGCTGTGGCTTTCCTAGAGCAGTCTTTCTTCTCCATAGTGGAAGAGTGGTTTGAAGAGTCACTGTTGTTGTGGCTGCTGTTGGCGCTGCTGTTGAGCTCTTGAGACCTCCGCTGGCCACATGACAACATCACAACTCAGCCTTTAGTTTTTAGCCACGCAAGTTAACAAGTCACATTTCAACCTAGAGGATCCATGACACGCTGCACTACGGTTGGGCGATATGGCCTAAAATGTTGTATATCATGGTATATTTAGAAATGGACGGCAACTGTACATACGTTTGACAATAAAAAAAATAATGCTTTTAGGAGCAGTACAAGCTTTAACATTTTATTAATGTTAAAGACACAATATGTGAAATAATAACATTAACGCCTTACCAAACGGAGCGACGGGTGTAGTAAAGGAAATAATTTAAATTAAAAGAAAGAAAGAAACACTCACAGCGAAGGTAAATGCTCCTGAAAAGCCTCTTCTTCTTCCTCTTCTTCTTCTTCTTCTTCTTCTTCTTCTTCTTCTTCTTCTTCTTCTTCTTCTTCTTCTTCTTCTTCTTCTTCTTCTTCTTCTTCTTCTTCTTCTTCTTCTTCTTCTTCTTCACAGCGCTTCACTTGTTGACCATTTATTTCATTTAAAATAGGAGCGTCTTATGAAGCTGACCGCTGATTGGTTCACCGCGTACATTGGACGATTTGAATTAGCTTCCTGTTCCTCCACCAATCACAGCAGCAGGCCACAAGCTGAAGCCTGTTCGCCGTCAGCGTGATTACCAAACCTAGCCGCATTTCTCGGAGACGCTCTCTGATTGGCACTGACTGACGCTCTCTGATTGGCCACTGACGCGTTTGCCCAATTCGTGACGAGCTGTGTCTTTGCCCATTTCCACGTCAAACAGCCTGCAAACTGAGTAGGGGGTATCTGCAGAGCCAGGCTGGACGGGTATAAGTGGTCTGGACAAGTATAAGTGGTCTGGACAAGTAGTTGCGAATGGGGGGGGGGGGGGGGGGGGGGGCGCAATGTGTATGCGCATGCGTGTGGACTGGAGCAGTGAGAGTATAAAGAGTCAATTTTTTTTCGAACTCTTTCTCACATATGTAAAAATGTAAGTACCTATTTTGGACATTGGGTGTGTTGCTTATCAAGGCCACCACAGACCACCTGTGCAATTGAATTTAATTAGCTAACTGGCTCTCTCTTTCTCTCTCTGCTATCTTTACTAAATATAAACTTGCAAGTACATGGTGTAGTAGTAAGCCATCTCCAAGTGGGCAAGTGATGTGGTGATTAGAGGCACAACCTTTTATTCATATTTTGAAAGTAATTATATTCTCTTTTTTCCAGGACCACATAACGATACGAAGAGGCCAGTCACTTCCACCAGTAGTGGAATGCAGATCCTGTTGCAGCAACTATCACTGCCCGTTTTGTGCGCCTTCCCTTTTCAAGCCTACCAGACTCGGCAAAGTGCAGAGCCATTTGCAAATCCATTTTTCAACAGTAGTTATCCATCAAGGTAAAGTTAGACATTTCTCCCATTGCCTCTGGCAATGAGCATAACTGAGCCGACGCATACGGTGGTCATGTATAATAATAATGGTCAGTGGTCACATTATGCTTTTATTACTTTTCATGTTTGTGTTACAGAATACACTATACACAAATGTGGATTGGACTGCAGACAAGGCTATCACTACCACTGCCCCTACTGCCAGGCAACAATTGTAAGAAAAAAAAATGCTTCGCACCATATATTATCATGCAAGCCCCTGCTCAGATGTGGATTGGACTGCAGACCAGGCAGCCCAGACTATCATTACCACTGCCTCTACTGCCAGGCAACATTTGTAACCAAAATACAGGCTTTGGTCCATATATCATCATGTAAGAGCCAGCCCTCCCCTCAACCGACTCTGCCATCTCCTCAACCGACTCTGCCATCTCCTCAACCGACTCTGCCATCTCCTCAACCGACTCTGCCATCTCCTCAACCACCTCTGGCTGCAGAAACATCCCCAAGTCGGGCCAGAAGGCGGCCAGTCATTCAAAAGAAGTGTCCGATGTGTAAGATTACCATGAACACCAGAAATATGAAGAAACGCATCGAAAGGAAACACACGGATCAAACGCATGACATAACAGCAAGGCATCACCTTACCAGTGAGTGCATAGATTCAAAGAATAGAATGTTCATAGTATTCAAGTCATTCCAGGGGGCGAGTACTCCACTGCATGTCGTGCAAAAATTTGGGGTGGAAAACATTGATGTTGGTTGTGAGTCACAGGAGTGCCAACAAAATATGAAGTTGGCATGGCTGAGTGGATTCAACTCCTTCAAGTGTATACATCTGGTCACTTGACTATTGCACATCCAACGCTCCCATTGAAGTGCTAGCCGAAGAAACGCTCTCTAGGATGGTGCAAGAAAAATGGTTTGGTGAAGATAAGAAGAGAGACTGCCTTAATCATCAAAGCCGTAGCCCAATATGTACCACTTTCTGTTTTTTCTAAAATTGCAATCCCTCCGTCAAAGAAGTACATTTGCCTGCCATTACGTTGCGTTCTGAAAAGCGAAAACTGACCCTGAAAACTAAACGAAAATGGCCCTGTGTGTAACTGCAGCCGTCTCTGTGCTAACAGTCACGTTTTCAGTACGGGAAGACAAGACAAAACTTCTTTCTCTGGTCTGCATCCCCTTAACAATTGTGTGTATTGAGCCGTACTGTATTGTACCCATTCTGCAATCTTGTTGCAATAAAGTTTTCATTCACACTCAAAATCTGTGTTCATTTTTTATTTTGCATACTAATGTTCTGTGTCTTGAGTCGTACTTGTATTGAAAAACTGATTTTATGTCTGAGGAGAAGACCGGTACTCATCATCTTCGTCTCCACAAAAAGAAAAATGACATGTGAAGTATGTTGTGTGCCAGGTTCAAACAGTGCTGTATATGTACAGTTTATTCCTACTCCTATCCAAGCTCCGGGAGGGTCATCAAAGAGAAGTCGCCTATTCTTAGTCCTTGCCCCACAATGGTGGAATAACAAAAAGAAAAATGACATGTGAAGTATGTTGTGTGCCAGGTTCAAACAGTGCTGTATATGTACAGTTTATTCCTACTCCTATCCAAGCTCCGGGAGGGTCATCAAAGAGAAGTCGGGTCATCAAAGAGAAGTCGCCTATTCTTAGTCCTTGCCCCACAATGGTGGAATTGTCCTAATAAACTAACCTACACTGTAGCACTCAACACTTTATGAACATTGTTACTGAGACGAAAGTTAAGTTTACTCTATTATTACTAGATCTGGTATGTCTAGATGTAACACTGTATGGGTACAAGTTTACTCTATTATTACATGTCTAGATGTAACATTACTGTCTATGTATTATGTAAACGAGACGAACCCCGCCCCCCCCCCCCCCCCCCCCCCCCATTCGCAACTACTTGTCCAGACCACTTATACTTGTCCAGACCACTTATACCCGTCCAGCCTGGCTCTGCGGCTCTGCAGATACCCCCTATTGGAGTAACTACCTGGTGTTCTATCGCCATGCTCTAAGACAAACTCTAACCATAACCAACTTCGAAGAGTGCCTAAGTTTAACCAGTGTAGAATCAGGCGTCGGCCAATCAGAGAGCGTCTGCGAGAAATGCGGCTAGGTTTGGTAATCACGCTCACTGTCATCCTAACCGAAGTTATTTTTAAACCTAGCCGCATTTTGCGGAGACGCTCTCTGATTGGCCACTGACTGACGCTCTCTGATTGGCCACTGACATGTGCGCCCAATGGCGTGACGAGCTGTGTCTTTGCCCATTTCCGGGTCTAACAGCCTGCAAACTACCTAACACCTAGTTTATCACTGGTTAAAGGGGAACTCCACTTTTTTGGAAATTAGCTTATTTAACATCTTCCCTGGAGTTAGACAAGAAGATGCATACCTTTTTTGTCTCTGTGCGTGCATTTTAGCTTTAGGAATAGACGCTCCGTTAGCATAGCTTAGCTTCATCACTGGAAGTGAGGCAGGACAGTAGCCTTACAGTGCCTTACAGTGTATTGCAAGGTCTGACATTGACCAAACTTGATATGCATGACCTTGGTGGGCTCTAGGTCAACTCCTGAAAAGGGGGTCAATGTCAGACCTTGCAATCAAAAGTTAGGGGGCGCACTGAAATTATGGCAAGGGTTATTAGCCCCCTAACTTTTGATTGCAAAGTCTGACATTGACCCCCTTTTCAGGAGTTGACCTAGAGCCCACCAAGGTCATGCACATGGCCGTAGCCAGCTATGAGGTCACCGAGGTCCGGACCTCGGTAACTATTTGCTAGTGGGCCGTTTGGTCAACGACCGGGGCCGGCCCAATAATCACATCTCTTACTAAGCCTCTCCCCCACTAGGCTGGGAACAGCGGCCCATTATGCGTGCTGCGGCCCAATCACATCTCTTAATAAGCCCCCCCCCCCCCCCAATAGGCTGGGAACAGCGGCCCATTATGCATGCTGCGGCCCAATCACAGAGTAGGGTCGAGCTGCAGACTCGGAGCCTCGAGGTCCAGATTGGTACTTCCGGCCTGCCACAGGACTAATGCGGAAGTATCTCGAAGTACGTCTGACGTAATAGTCCTGTGGCAGGACTATGCGGAAGTATCTCGAAGTACGTCTGACGTATCTCGAATTACGTCTGACGTTTCTCTACGTTAGCTAAGCGAACATTAAACGTTGTATTCATAAAATAATATAAAATCAGCAGCATGGGGAGGGCCGGGGGGAGGGGAGGTACAGGTAGTAGAAGACATAGGGGTACAGGTCACATAATTATAGTACAGTGGAGAAGTAAAAATGGAATAAAAAGGCAGTGTAAACAATATACAATATTATTAACTCTAATAATTGTCGTGTTACTTTGCACGGTAACAAATACGTGAGTCCTCTGCTTTGGTTGTAAGTATGTTTATTAGCTTAGCCTCGCTACGTTACACGGGTGTCCTCCTAGGTTCCTCTCGAACTCTCCTTGACCCCCAGTACGGTGGCCTGTACCTTCGCGTATAGCGCACACACATTAACATAACACCACATCTCCCTTTCTAGAATCAATGGGTAGACTGCCATTGATTCCCCAGACCTTAGAGGATTATTCTGCCTCTATATCTAAAAGGTCTGTTCATCTGAACTGATCTAAACAATTTCTTTAACACCATATAAACCATGGGTTATATTAAACATAGCAATTGCTTTCTTTCGAAATGTATATCTAAACGAATAATATATATATAAACATGAAACAATGTCTTATCTTAACATAAACCTCTATCATTCTATCGCATGAATGTCACTTTTCTTTACTCTCTCTCTCTCTACTGTCTCTTACAAGTCCAACCTAGTTGGTTTCACCACACATCTCCCAGACCTGGTTCTGGGAGTAGCTGGTGGTTCCAGGACCTCCTGCTCCGCAGGTTCTGCTGCACTCTGCTCCGGTGAGGGCTCCATGGGGACGAGATGGCGACGGTTTTGCCTTAATGTTCCATGGGGTCCATCTATGATGTACGAACGTGGAGTGGAGTGACTGCTGACCACAACTCCAGTTGCACTTTGATCTGTAACCCACACCTCCTTTCCTGGAGTGAGCCTGTCGAGACTTCGCGTACGATGACGCCGGTTGTAGCTTTGTGCATCTCTCATTCTCCTCTCCTCCTCCTTCTGAACCACTGCCTTACTGTCAGGAAGAGTAGGGACCAGTAGAGCAGGAAGAGTTGGCACCGTCGTGCGGAGTCTCCTCCCCATAAGGAGCTGGGCTGGACTGTACCCGTTATGCAATGGGGTGGCTCTGTATGCCAGCAGAGCACGGTATGGGTCGGCTGCCTTCTTCAGGAGGCCTTTTATTGTCTTGACAGCACGTTCTGCCTCCCCATTACTCTGGGGATATCTCTGGCTGCTTGTGACATGGCGAAACCCATATGATGTCGCAAACGCTGCAAAGGCCATTCCGGAGAATTGCGGCCCGTTATCCGTCACCAGTTCCTCCGGGATACCATGGCGTGCGAAGATTGACTTCAAGTGGTGGATGACGTCTGTTGATTTTGTGGGAGTCAGCAGAGCGATCTCCACGTACCTTGATGCATAATCCACGACCAGCAGGTAAGTCTTGCTCTCCAGCATGAACAGGTCTGCTCCCAACTTCTGCCACGGTCGCCCCGGGTATTGAGATGGCATCAGGGGCTCCCTTTGGTTCTCCCTCTCTTTGCTGCATGTTCGGCAGTTGAGGACTAGCTCATTCAGCTGCTGGCTGAGCCCGGGCCACCATACAGACTGCCGTGCTCGCTCCCTGCACTTTACCACCCCCTGGTGGCCTTCATGCAGCCTGGCAAGCACGTCGTTTCTCATTGTTGAAGGGATTACAAGCCTGCTTCCCCTCAGCAACAGTCCATCCTCTACTGTGAGTGACGCCTGTTCCGCCCAGTACAGCCTGAGAGCCGGTTCACTGTTGTGTGCTGGCCATCCCTCTGCACACCGCTGCTTCACCTGTGCGCACACACTGTCCCCCTCCAACTGCTCTCTCAGCTCGTCCAGGTAGGCAGTGCTCGCTGGCAGGTTCCCTATTACCATGTCCACATAGATATTTGTATTCTCAAATAACTCCTCCTCCTCAGGTGTCTCTCTCCTCTTCACAGGAGCACGTGAGAGCGTATCAGCAGTCCACAGGCTCTTCCCTGGCACATGGGCAATGGAATAGGAATAGCGCATCAGGCGCATCCGGAAGCGCAGAATCCGTGGAGGGAGATCATCCAACGCCTGAGACCCCAGGAGACTCAGGAGAGGCTTGTGGTCCGTCTCCAGCTGGAAGTGTCTGCCGATGAGAAAATTTCTAAACCTCTCACAAGCCCAGGTCAAGCCCAGGGCCTCCTTCTCAACCTGTGCGTATCTCTGCTCAGTCTGTGTGAGAGACCGCGACACATAGGCTACTGGTCTCCACACTCCATCCCATTTTTGGAGAAGCACACTCCCCAAGCCGTACGACGACGCGTCCGCTGAGACCTTGCACTCCCTGTGGTTATCGTACATGGCCAACACTGGTGGAGATATTAGTGCATCTTTTAAATCTTGAAAGGCTTTGGCTTGCTCGATGCCCCACAGCCAGCAGTTCTTCTTTGACAGAAGGTCTCGCAGGGCCTTGTCTCTCTCCGCCAGCCGCGGGATAAACTTCCCCAGCTGATTTACCATGCCGAGAAAGCTTCTCAGCTCACTGACATTTGTCGGCTCCTCCATCCTCCTCACGGCATCCGTCTTACTCGGGTCGGGGTTAATGCCACTGCTGGAGATCACATGGCCTAGAAAGGTCACCTCTTCCTTTGACAGGTCGCACTTGCCTGTGTTCAGGGTGATTCCTGCTTTCTCGATCCTCCCCAGCACGACATGCAGACGAGCGTCATGCTCCTCCTGTGATCGGCCCCACACCAGCACATCATCCATGTGGCAGACGACACCCTCCAGCCCCTCTGTGACCTCAGTCACCATTCTGTTTTGGAAGTGTTCTGGGGCGGAGGCGATGCCGAAAGGTAGGCGATTGAAGTGGTAATGACCAAACGACGTGATGAAAGTTGTATACCTTGACGACTCCTCAGTCAGGGGTATTTGCCAAAATCCCATGTTCGCGTCTAACTTGCTGAATATCCTGGCTCCGGCCAGCATTCCCAGTGTTTCCTCGACTGTTGGCAGGGTGTATTTCTCCCGGCACACTGACTCATTGAGGTTTGTGAGATCGACACATATGCGTACCTCCTCTGTCTTCTTCTTAGGGACTACTACCATGCCAGCGCACCAGTCGGTTGGCTCTTCGATCCGGCTGATCACTCCGAGGCTTTCCATGCGGGACAGTTCTTGCTTGACTTTGTCCATCAGTGGCAATGGAATCCTTCTGGGCGTCTTCAGTGAGAATGGTTGAGCCCCCGGTTTCAGCCTGATTGCATACGGCTGTTTCATCTCCCCGAGACCACTGCATATCTTAGGGTAGGTCGTCTTGAGCGTCTCCATCGTTATACTGTCTAGACGTGCCACAAGCTCCATCTTGCTGATAGCAGGTCTCCCCAGCAACGCTGAGTGTAGGTGTCGAGCGACGTACACATCCTCCAACACCTCTCTCTCTCCTCTCCTCAGCAACAGCTTGGCGACGCCCACAACATCTAGTGGACTCCTCCCAGGTCCCATCAGTGGTTTTGTTGCTTTCTGCAGGGTAGGTGGATCCTTGTGTTTGTATATCTCTCTGAATACAGTGTGAGGCAGCACAGTAACATCAGCGCCAGTGTCTATTTTGAATGGCACACGTCTGCCATTGATGTCTATGTCGACCATCCATGGCACCCCATCAGTTGTGATGCTGCCCAAGAACATGTGCTCCTCCTCCCCATCACAGGAGCAGGAATAGTCTTCTTCGACCTCATGTACATTTTTGGAAGATTTACACACACGTTTATAATGGCCCATCTTCCCACATGAATGGCACTTCACCTCGTTAGCAGGGCAATCGCGCTGTGGGTGGAGCTGAGAACTGCCACATTTATGACACTGGACACTTCTCCCCCTCGGGTACTGGGTACTGAGTGGTTTGGCTGTGTAGCTGTTAGCCTGTTGGGGGCTGTTCTTAGCATAGTTCTTGCTACTGCTCTTAAACACCCTGTCCACCGATTTAATGTCACTTGCCTCTGTCCTGGCATCCCCTCGCAGAGAGGATTGCTGTCGTTTCACCTCCTCACTCTGCCTCGCCATGTTCAATGCCCTCTCCAAGGTTAAGTCTGGGTCCAGTTGCATGCGTTCTGACAGCCGCTTATCCATCAGACCGACGACAAGCCTGTCACGTATAAGTTCATTATGCAACACTCCGTATGTACAATACTCCGCCAGCGCATACAATGACATCACAAAGGAATCGACTGTTTCACCTTCTCCCTGTTTGCGCATGTTAAACTTGGCTCGTTCATATATCACGTTCTTCTTGACCACGAAAAAACCTTGCAATCCATCCCGCACTCCTTGGTACGTACGTCGTAGATCAACAGCCAGATTCAGTCCACGTAAAATATCGTCCGCCTCATCGCCCATACAATATATTAGCGTGTTGACTTGATTCTCTTCAGAGCTAGCATTTAGGTTACTTGCCAGGCGAAATCTTTCGAACCTGCGTATCCACTTGGCCCACTCTTGCGGCTTTGAGAAGTCGAAGGACTCAGGAGGCTGGATGCTAAATGTAGCACTTGAACCCGCTGCCGCTACCGGAGCTACAGCGTTATTAGCGTTATCCTCCATCTTTTTCTTTCTCCTTCTGCTTTTCTTTGTCATAAACGAGTCTCAAATGGCACTTTAATGTCCGACCGAACTCATACACAACTCTAGCAGGACTTCTGACACCATGTCGTGTTACTTTGCACGGTAACAAATACGTGAGTCCTCTGCTTTGGTTGTAAGTATGTTTATTAGCTTAGCCTCGCTACGTTACACGGGTGTCCTCCTAGGTTCCTCTCGAACTCTCCTTGACCCCCAGTACGGTGGCCTGTACCTTCGCGTATAGCGCACACACATTAACATAACACCACAATAATAACACGCCTCGCGGGCTCATTATAATACGAGAGCCGTGGGTCTGCATTGTATAGAGCGGATCCCCCGGCCGTATTCAAGCGCTGGAGCGCTTTGCGATGGATCAAACTGTATTAATATAGTAGTAATAATAGTAGTTGGCTAGTTGCGCGCTTCTGGCCACCTCCCGCAGTGCGCGCATACACACATACTGTCTGTAGCTATACAGTACGTGCAAAATTAATTGTCAAGAGCCAATGCACAGGTTGCCTCATCTCATCTGGCTCTGCAAATAGATCTAGAGTCTGAATATCATATAATAGCCTGCTGATGATCTCTCTCTCTCGAGTCAAATCCATTCTGAGAACGGAATGCAGTGCCCGCGACGAGGGTCTTGATTGATTGATTGATTGATTGAAAATTGTATTAACAGATCATGCTGGACCTACAAAAGGCCTTTGACACTGTCAATCACTCCATTCTTGATTGAACATTTTATTAACAGATTGCAGAATGGGTACAGTACAGTACAGCTCAATACACACAATTGTTAAGGGGATGCAGACCAGAGAAAGACTTTCGCCTTGGGGGGGGGTCGGGTAGGAGGGGTGGGGGACACTGTACAACTGTACAAGCAAAACTGTACATTGGAATATTGACAAAACCATACTTGGTCATTTACTGTACATTGGAGGGGGTTGGGTTACAACACAGGAGCAGAGTATAAACAACAGTACAGGAATGAGAAACAGTACTGTACTGTTGTTTATACTCTGCTCCTGTGTTGTAACCCAACCCCCTCCAATGTACAGTAAATGACCAAGTATGGTTGTCAATATTCCAATGTACAGTTTTGCTTGTACAGTTGTACAGTGTCCCCCCCCCCCCCACCCACCCCTCCTACCCGACCCCCCCCCCCCCCCCCCAACCACCTCCAATGTACAGTCCCCCCCCCCCACCTACCCAACCTCCTCCAATGTACAGTTTCTACGTCAAATGTATATACTCTCTTTTCTGGACTCTTTTTGTATCACAAACAATACTGTATTTGCAAATCTGGTATGTCATATATGTCCTGATGAATTGAAAATGGGGGACCCTGATGTAAACAAGACGAAAGTCTTTCTCTGGTCTGCATCCCCTTAACAATTGTGTGTATTGAGCTGTACCCATTCTGCAATCTGTTAATAAAATGTTCAATCAAGAATGGAGTGATTGACAGTGTCAAAGGCCTTTTGTAGGTCCAGCATGATCTGTTAATACAATTTCAATCAATCAATCAATCAATCAATCAATCAATCAATCAATCAAGACCCTCGTCGCGGGCACTGCATTCCGTTCTCAGAATGGATTTGACTCGAGAGAGAGAGATCATCAGCAGGCTATTATATGATATTCAGACTATGAGGCAACCTGTGCGATTGGCTCTTGACAATTAATTTTGCACGTACTGTATAGCTACAGACAGTGTTGCGTTATTGAAATCATCTGGGGTGACACGCACCACGTGCACGCGCGCTCCCGCGAATGCGCATTTAATGTCCCCTCGCTTGGGCACAGACTAAAGACAGTGCCTAATTGCCTCTACGAATGGAATGTAACACGTCTTCACAACAAGGTTAGGTGTGAATGTGTCTGAGAACGTATTTAACACACCTGACGACCGGAGCGGTACCAAGCGAGACAACTCGGACTACAGACGCAAACAGCGACGACCACCGTTGCGACCAATGCATCATCCAACATCAACAACCCTCCACCGCCCACTACTGGATCACCGGCGCAACTACAACGGAACGCCCGAGGGACCAGAACTAGACGGGATGAACCAGAGGCTACAACACCGGTGCAAATCACAAGAAATCCAACCGGCAACCCCACGGACAAATCGCCTGATAAATTAGCCAACCTAGCCAGGCTGGCTATGTTTACCAGCCCAGGAGAACAAAGGGTTGCCGCCAGAAAAGACAGGACAAAGGATCCCCCCTCCCCACACACCAGCACACAGACCTCACGGAGACAACAACAAAGCCCCCCCCCTCCCTCCCACAGCAGCACCAGAAAACCATTACCTGGAACTTGAAGACATCAATAACACAGCTAATAAAAACGGACTACACATCTTTCACCTTAATGTGAACAGCATTAAGCATAAGCTGGACGAAATAAGAAACCTGTTTATGAGCGGTAAGGTAGACTTATTATGCTTTACTGAAACTAAACTTGATCCATCTGTAACAGACCCTGAAATAGAAATAGAGAACTATACTATAGTCCGTAATGACAGAAACCAGTATGGAGGTGGTGTTTGTATGTACATACATAAGGACACCAAATTCATTACCCGTACTGACCTTCATCATGAGACAATTGAAACCGTATGGGTGGAAATTTTATTTGAAAGGGCAAAATCTGTTCTAGTCGGCACAATATACAGACCGCCAGATCAAACTGGCTTTTATGATACTATGGATGTGTGCTTAGCTGGAGCTGAGGATGCGGAAAAAATTCTTATTGGGGATTGGAACACGGATATGCAACAAAAAGATGCACCCGTCTTCAAATCCTTCAATAGGTTTTGTGATCTGCACGGCCTCAGCCAACTAATCACCCAACCCACAAGGATATGTGAATCAACTCAGACTACCATTGACCTCATACTGACCTCTGACAAGTCCAAGATATCCAATAAAGGGGTTATAGCATGCGGGTTAAGTGATCATTATATGATATTCTGTACCCGCAAAAAGCTAAAACTAAAGGCTGGCTGTCACAAAACAGTCACATCTAGAGACCTCAAAACCTACTCTAGCGAGGCCTTTAACCTTGAACTGGAGAGTCTGGACTGGTCAGATGAACTCAATGGTACACTGGTTGAAGAAACTTGGCTTGGCTTCAAAACCAAATTTTCATCAATACTAAACAAAATGGCCCCCCTAAGAACCACCAGGGTAAAAAATCGCGCTGAGCCATGGATGCACACTGAAATACTGACCGCTATGAAAGCCAGAGACAAAAAATGCTCTGAGTTTCGTAAAAGTCAGTCAAAGCTTACCAAAAGCACGAGCAGTGAACTCCAAGACCACGTGACTGAACTCAAACTAGAAAGAAACAGACTAAGAAATGACGTAAACTCCATGATCAAAACTGCTAAAAAAAATTTCATCAATGACAAAACCGAGGAAAACAAAAATAAACCACGTGAACTTTGGAAATTACTCAACAATCAACTAGGCTGCAGTAAAAAACTCAAAACCAGGTTCTCAAACATAAACATAAAGACGGACAACACGCTCATCACAGACAAGCTGGATGTAGCCAATTACTTAAACACTTTCTTCACAAACATAGCCACAACACTGGTAAACAAACTACCCTCCCACTCAGGGCAGTATGGGGTAGAACACATAGTAGCATACTACAAGAACCTAGGCGTCCACAAAGACGACTTCAAACTGGAAATAGTAACTACAGATGAGGTACTCAAAAAACTGAGCGCCCTCCAACCAAACAAGGCCACTGGCCATGACAACATCCCCTCCAAATTCCTCAGAGACTCAGCAGCAGCCATCACCCCAGTCATCACACACATAATAAACCTCTCCATAAAACAGGGACACGTCCCCAAGGACTTCAAAATTGCGAGAGTAACACCCCTGCACAAAAAGGGCAGCAAATTAGACCCGGGTAACTACCGCCCTGTTTCTATCCTTACATCCATCTCGAAAGTCATGGAAAAAATAGTATACGAACAGATCGAAAAGTACCTCGCGGAAAAAAATCTAATCTACGAATTCCAATCTGGCTTCAGAACATCCCACTCCACTGACACATGCCTTCTCTACTTGAACGACCACATCAAACAAGAGGTGGACGCGGGCAAATACTGCGGCATGGTCATGCTGGACCTACAAAAGGCCTTCGACACTGTCAATCACACCATTCTGATTGACAAGCTAAAAGCAATTGGTTTTGATAGTTTATCAGTGAGCTGGATACAATCCTACCTGGAGGGGAGGGAACAGATGGTGGAAGTAAACGGTACACTATCCCCCCCCCTCACAGTGAGCTGTGGTGTTCCACAAGGAAGCATACTAGGACCGCTACTATTCCTAATTTATGCAAATGACATGTCGTCAGCTTGTGACTGCAACTTGTTCCTGTTTGCGGACGACTCAGCCCTGCTGGTCTCTGACAAGAACAAGTTACAGGTTGAAAAAGCCCTCAGCTCGGAACTAGGCAAAATCTGCATATGGCTCGCCGACAACAAACTATCATTACACATGGGCAAAACAGAGTCCATTCTCTTCGGTTCAAATAACAAACTCAGCAAGACCGACGGCTTCTCGGTTACAGTGGGTGACAATATTATCACAAGGAAAGATGAAATTACCTACCTGGGTTCCATCCTAGAGGCTAATCTTTCCTGTGACAAAATGGCATCCAATGTAATAAAAAAAGTCAACCAACGAACGCGATTCTTGTACCGGATCTCCGCTCTGGTAAACAAGAATACCCTGAAGACTCTAGCAGGAGCACTCATTCAAGGGTACTACGACTATGCTTGCACCTCATGGTACCAAAGCACCTCAAAGGCACTAAAAAACAAATTACAAACATCTCAAAACAAGCTAGTCAGACTACTACTTGACCTGACTCCTAGAACCCACCTCACCCCTGCCCACTTTGACAACCTAGGATGGCTTAGAGTAGACGACAGAGTACAGCAACTTGCAATGGGCCTGGTCTACAAGATACACTACGCGACCAAGGTACCCATGTACATGTCAAAATACTTCCCAAAGGTCAGTGAATACCACGATCACAACACCAGAGGGAGCTCCACAAATCATGTAAAACCCAGATTCGGATCAAACAAGGGACTAAACACGTTTCGCAATTATGCCACATCAATGTGGAACGCCCTGCCTAAAGCTGTAAAGGAATGTGAATCACTACCCACCTTCAAAAACACTCTCAAAAAACACCTACGTGAGACTGCAATTCGAAACTGGCCCCTACAAATGTCCTAACCTAGTTGTACAGTAAATGACCAAGTAAGGCTTTGTCAATATTCAAATGTACAGTGTAAAATGTGTGTGTGTCCCCTTCCCAACCCCCCCCCCCCCCCCACCTCCAATGTACAGCCCTCACCCAACCCACCCAACCCCACCCCACCCAACCAACCTCCTCCAATGTACAGTTTCTATGCCAAATGTATATACACTCCTTTTCTGGACACTTTTGTATCACAAACAGTACTGTATTTGCAAATCTGATATGTCATAAATGTATAGATGTAGCAGTACTGTCTATCTGTATGTCATGTATGTCATATATGTTATGATGAATTGAAAATGGGGGACCCTGATGTAAACAAGTCGAAAGTCTTTCTCTGGTCTGCATCCCCTTAACAATTGTATGTATTGAGCTGTACTGTACTGTACCCATTCTGCAATCTGTTAATAAACTTTTCAATCAATCAATCAATCAGTCTTTGGGCCC